>NC_090178.1:16521712-16619212 GCF_024679245.1 Pseudorasbora parva | reverse complement strand
ATATATATATATATATATATATATATATATATATATATATATATATATATATATATAGATAATAGATAGCGTGCAGGTCTTAAAGGGGCCGCACTATATTCCTACTCATTACAGCCTCCTCCAGGTATGGTGTGGTACTGGTGTGCTCCAAGGTCCATATGACAGCTTTCACATTACCAATTTTTCATACGAACTATGCCCTGTTCTATTAAACTGCCAGTGTAAAAATGTATATTCTTAAAATGAAAGAAATCACTGCTTATTCTGATTTTTTAAGCTTAGGCTTAACAAGGTCTTGAACAAGGTCTTTGAAAAACATCTGTGACCTTTGATGCATGTCTAGTCCTCATGCTCTTTTGAGTATGGTTTCACTAATAACAAACTTACATTTGCATAAAGCATGCATATTTGTCCATATACCTATGTTGATTAGAGTATTAAAAACTTGAAACGTATTAATTTAAGATACATTTATAACTGATAAAAACGTGTGATTAAGTTGCGATTAATCGCAAGTGAACTCATGATAATCGTGCGATTAATCCTAATTAGATATTTGAATCGATTGACAGCCCTAAAATAAACAAAATAAGAACAAATAATCAAACTACAAGCAACAGCGCAAATATATACAGTAAAGTAATTATGCTTATAAAATAAACTGTTTTTCAGGTATCTAACAGCAGTTTTCAGGTACATAAATTGAATAAAGTAATCAAATATAAAATAACATTTCTTATTTATCTCATTTCTATTATAATCTTCATTGTATAAATAAATAGAGATTAATCATTAGTGAAGTTACAAAAGTTATTCAGTCAACAGCAGTGAGTGTTTTCTTAGTCATTTGTTGTTTGATTAACATTAAAAGCACAGACAGCATGAATTAGCGTCTTTCCCTTTAAGACATAATGCACAAATCCACTACATACTGTTACACATGAACACACTTCTTTATCAACTGTTTACGTTTTACTTAAGACATAACCTACTATGTTTGCTAGTATTGCTCACCAAGACGGGCATGTTGATATCATTTTGGTGTGAATTTGTCTTGAAAGAGAACTTAATATCTGTGACTCACCGTGTGAATACACACACACACGTCCTCACACCTTCTCTTATCATGCGCGAGGTCTCTTTCGCGTCTTGCCCTTAAATGTTTAGATTGGCAAGACGTAAATGAGTTTAGTTTAAAAACAATGTGTGGTGTTCAGGTCTCACCTGCACTTGCACCCTATCAACACCCGGGTGATGACGGCATAATTACTCAGTCATGGCACTCGCATAAGAGTGACTGTTCTGTCCACGCTTTTTGATCATCGCTGTTGTTGTAATGTATTGGGAAGCCAGAATGTGTATCCATCGACAGAAACATGCATTTACCTAACTCTGTCTGTCTGTCTTACACTGTTTATTTTCAAGAAACCATATTATAGATGCAACATCAAATTTGAGATTAACCGCGGTGCAAGTGTGTGCCGAACCGAGGGTGCTGAAAGAAATGTTTGATACAGAGCCTCAGTGTAAGCCTACAGATACTTTATTTATAGTTTGATAGGAGAACATATTTTTTTAAGTATTTTTAACTTAAAGATTATACACTTCAGCATTCGACCCAGATCTGCCCTGTTAGAGAGGTTTACTCAAGCCGAAACCTCAGTTTGAGCTCAGAGCACATGCAAACCCTTCAGCATTCTGCTTAAACCAGAGCATGGAGAAGAGAAGGAGACAGAGGGAAAAAAGACAATGCATACATGTGTTTAAAATCCTGATATACAGTAGAATCAACCATCTATCTTCAGCAGACAGATTTAGGACACTAGTCATTCAAAAATCCCCCAAACATGTAAAAGAACTACAGAAGCACAATAAATAAGTGAAATAAAACTTGAAACCGATACATCTGTAGTTGCACAGCTCTGACCTGTATCACTGACCTTCCTCTCTAGCTCATGTCTACCGATAAACAGCTGGGCTTCTGTTTTTACATCTGAGAGTTAAACTAATGCGAGCAAAAGCCTGTCTGACCCAATCCTCTTACACATATACACGTGCGCACACCAGCACGAACACATCAGTAGAGTGGACAGACGGTCGTCGCCTACATCCCGCTGAGGGGACATTAACTGCCATGTGAACTTTATTAGAGAGCCCTGTTTTAATTATCAAAAGCCATTCAAATCTGTGTTTGTTATTTGAGCCCAGCCAGAGAAGAAAGGGTATGAGATCAGGTCGTGGTCATGCCCTTAGGCTGTCGGGCAGTCAGTAAAATGCATGTATGTGTGTGCCCAGAAGTTAAGGCCAGGTGTGATGTAGTGTGAGGTGCAGTTGTGTAGTGGACTGACCCTCTGAGAAAAACTCTGAGAGTTCATTAAAATGAGATGTGACTGCCACTGCTGTCACCAGACAGAGTTGGGAAAAACAAGCCTTCCAAATCACCTCTCTCTCTGGGTCTGTTCTAAAACTTGGTAAGCTGCATACCTAGACAGCATTTTAAAGCATCATAAAGTAAGCTATTCCACATGTTATTCTGCCTTTTAAGATACCTTGTTTGCTAGAATTGTATTGCAAATGCACTGTAACTGACACATTGCGTGTACTTTTTTATAAACATTGAGATTTTAGCTTAAAATGTATTTGAATTCATTAGGGAAAGTATATACCATCAAACCAAAAATGATTCAGACTCCAGATACTTTTTCACTAGTGGGTGCCGTAAACTATAATTCATATTATATTTCATTAACATTTTTTATTATTAATACAGTGGACTACTAGTAAAATTGATAAAGATTTGGGATCAACATTATTCAGACACTTTGACCTGACCATGTTTTGCTTAAAGGAACTGTAGGCCTTTGTAAGAAATGTATTTCAATCATAAAATGGCCCTAATATAGATGTTAAGAAATCATGTTAATTTTAAGTACTTACGTCACTGACAACAGTCCGGCCAGGATATTGTCATTTAAAAGTTGTGGTTGCAGCCCTCAACTGATGTTGACGTTGACATGTTGTTTTTTAGCCTGAAGCTCCACCCTCCACCTATCGACCAATCACGAAGTCAGTAGTGTTTCGGCATTCGGGTTGCCAGCTCGGCTCTAGTTACCACAGCTGCAGCTACAAACGTTCCTCCTGATCCTGCAGCCTACTTAAGACTTTAACACTTAAGGGGGGGACACTCAGTTTCAGTCAATCTCATGTCAATCTTGAGTACCTATAGAGTAGTATTGCATCCGTCATATATCCGAAAAGTCTTTAGTTTTATTATATTTATAAAAGAAATATGGGCTGTACCGAGTCTTTCCGGAAAAAACTGAGCGCCTGGAGGCGTTATGGAGCTAAGGCAGAGCTAAAGAATGACGAATGCGCAAAGCGGTGACGTCCTCAAGCGTGGAGAGACCCATGGCTATCAATCTCAGCTAATAGATATATGATCCAGAATCAAATTCGGAGGCTGAAATAAATTGAACAGGAGAAACAGCAACAGCAGGACGTCCATCTCTGTGGTATATACTGTATTTAGTGGCCTGTCAACATTTGTGTGTCTTTACTCGCAGTTTATGAGGACATGATTCGGTTTATGGACTATTGTATGTGAATTAACCTTAGCAGTAGCAAGCAAAACGGTTTTGCATGTCAGACTAGTGTAACGTTATACATAGAACAACAATGGAGTAACGTTAGCGCATTTGAATGATGAAGCACGCGATCGTGTCGTTTACTGATGTTTACTCACGCGACGATAACCAACAGCAGAGACATTTGAAGCAGTTTTACTCACCGGCTGCTTCCAAAGCAGGACCGAACCTTTATCGCTGGGACCACTCCGTTAAAAACACACTTCTTTGGTATGATTTGTTGAAGTCCTGACAGCAGTGAACGGTGGAGATCCACTTTGCGACGCGATTGAAGCAATGTTGTGAAGCTTCTCGTCATTTCTGCGTTCAAATCGGTTCAAATGCAGCGCTGCCTTCCTGGAATGCTGTGCTGAAGCGTTGAAGTCGCTTGACGTCACCCATAGGAATAAAGTGGAGCGCGGCGCAAAATTTTTATAGGCGTGCATTTCCTCTCTCGCTCTAGTCACACGCGCACGCACCCTACCGGGAGAAGAGCCCGTACGGCCCATACAAGGACCTTCCGCTCTATTAACGTAAAGCTGACCCATACTCGAAAAAAACTCTCCGAAATTTGTGAGAAACCAGAACGAGTATTTTTGACACAGAAATACTCCATCAAACGTCCAACATTCGTTTTTGAAACTTTGTCTATGTTTAGGATGGGAATCCAAGTCTTTAACAGTGTAAAAAGCTCAGTATGCATGAAACAGCATTTCACCCCACCTTTAAACCACAGGCTGAACAAAATGAAGCATTGCTTGGTCATTGGTTGACCTAAACTGGTATTATCTAATTGTGTACTTAAATTTAACAGCTGACTGCAGATTGTTTGAATGTAATTCATTACATACCTTTCTACCGAAGTTATCTGACATTATCAAGATGAATTTGTTCTGACACAGTTTAGCTAGAAAATAAAGAATGTTCTAAACTATAGCGAATCAACTGTGATAATTTGAGAAAATGTTGAAGGTGTCTGGAATTTTTTTATGTTCACTTTTTGCTGCATTCATTTATTTAAAATAGTCCTGCAGTGTGACACATTAATCCATTTCATCTCATAGAAGTGTAAAAATACTTTCTATCATGTCACACTGCAATGGAGACGTGAAATTTCCAAAGTATTTCGTCATCTACTCTACTACAATCCCAGAATTCTTTGTGACAAACTTAGAAATTCAAGATGCCATGTTGTGAGAAATGTATAATATATACTATAAATATTAGAGGTGTTGAAATTAATAATGTCTACGATTCAATGCAGACATAGACAATTCTACATCAATGCAGTAGACCATAATTGATTATAGCTGTTATAGCCTACTGACGTTTCTCTGACGTCATTCGTAGCATATGCGCTTGTCTCGTGTAAAATGGCATAGGGAGGGGAAAACAAAAGCGAGTCATTGTATGGGCCGTACGGGCTCTTCTCCCGGATGGGTGCGCGTGCGCCTGACTAGAGCGAGAGACCGAATGCACGCCCATAAACACTGCTCTCAGGTGCAGATCTATGGTCGCATTGCGCTCCACTTTATTCCTATGGGTGACATCAAGCGACTTCAACGCTTCAGCACAGCATTCCGGGAAGGCAGCGCTGCATTTGAACCGACTTGAACGCAGAAATGACGGGAAGCTTCATAACATCACGCTTCAGACGTGTCGCAAAAGTGGATCTCCACGGTCACTGCCCCCTTTACGACAGTATCTCATCGTTGTTTTAGCAATATGTCAATAGAAAAACAATTGCGAGTCAAAGGATTATATGTGCTGCACTTGAGGTTTCAAATTAGATTGAGTTTCTGTTTCATTTAGGTTGTTATCTATATGTATAACTTGTCTTTCTTTTATTCACCCATCACACATTTTTTCACTTTTTGCCAAATCCTTGCCATTGAGAGAGGGAGAGAGAGGTAAACCATTATAAGCTTGAATTCAATCATACTGCCAAAAAAAGCCAAAACCCTCAAACAAACAGAATTTAGTCTCTCTCTTCTCTGAAAACATGTCCAGCACGAGTCAGCAGCCCCTGTTATCCACAGCAGCATGTGTCATTGAAACACAAGGATTTATGATTGCATGTTTAATTGATTTAATACAGAAAATTAGGGAGGAAAGCAGCTTATGCTCTTCCTCTATCTGCTCCAGGGGGAATAAATAAATAAATAAATACTGTCCCAAATAATTACAGCTGCTGTTTGGTAACACCCCACCCCCCCATAACCCCCTTCCAGTGCCAATTAAGCAGAGACCCAAAATACCAGGCCTTGTAACAGGATTAACTCAGTATGTTTAAGAGGTAGAGGAAATAATTAGTCTTATTGCTGATAACAGTAATCAGGTTAACGGCCATGTCTCATTATGGGCTCTGGTCCTGGTATTCGCTCTCCTATTGTCCTGCCTTACTTCTCTTACTCTCCCTCTCTCTCTCTCTCTCTCTCTCTCTCTCTCTCTCTCTCTCTCTCTCTCTCTCTCTCTCTCTCTCTCTCTCTCTCTCTCTCTCTCTCTCTCTCTCTAAACACTTGTATATACACAAGTTGTGTGTATACATTATGTGTGAATGCTGATGACCATTTCCTATTGCGATGTTGAAATAACATCAGTCATAGCATCGGTTTTGTTGTCTTCAAAGTATATCGTTTAATTTCACAATTTTTTACATTTATAGAAGCATAGCAAAATTTATATTAGCCACTATGAATAAATGCAGCACCACTTTCAAGGTAATGTAAACACACTTTGCGAACTATACTTAAAAGGGAAAGCCATGTGAATGCATTAGTGCAACATCACATTCTGTGTAGCCGAGCACCTTTGTTGCCCTTCCCACCTCGCCGCTTTCTTTTTCCTCAGATCAATAAGCACAGACAAGCATGGGCCTGCAATCTGCTTTAAATTAGATAAAATATTCTTTCAAGTGACTGTTAAATTGATTTTTTTAGCTAACACTCAGCCAAGAGAAGGGGGAAAAAGCAGTCAATGAGAGCTGTTATTGAAATAGGCAGCAAAATGTATTCGGGACAGACGATTTCAATCTATTCCTGTCTGCTTCAGACATTGATGCGTGTGGAACCGAATAATATCGAGCAGTGGAATATCTGTAAACAAACTGTCAAAGTAGGAGAAAAGCACATAGTGAGATAATCATTTTAATATATTCTCGCAAGAAATGCTACAGTTTGTTGTTTTAGATATCCAGTTTTGGCTTTTTAGAAAGCAGGAAGGTTTTAGATGAAAACCTTGTCTAATTTGAGAGGGGGTGAATTAAATCTGGAGTTGCATTAATGGTGTTTCAACAGGATGAGGGCAAATCCAATCAAATATCTGTAATCCGGTTTGCCAGGGTGAGGCTGGCACCTCTGGGATTTGCTTTAAAATCTCTTGCCCATCAGTGTGCCACACAGCTGGTCTGGATTCACAGCAGATGGACTGAAAGTGTTTTTCAGGATTACACATATGCCTATAACATGTAGGGTCTTTTGAAAACACGCTTTCCTGTTCTGCTTTCTATAAATTAAATAAAGCAGATGATGTCTGTTTTGAGATGCAACAGACTTAAGCTCTTTCTGTCTACCGCATAACTGTCAAACTGCTCATAACTTCTCATGTACTTCCATCATGCCTCCTGTTTTCTTCTTTCTGCACCGCATCATTGTTGTGAGTAACGGTCTGAGGCCAGACACTGAAAGTCTCCGGCCCAGGGATGCCACTCACTCTTTAGGGTGTGAAACAGGCGTGAAGCTGGAGGTTAATATCCATGACTAGGAGATGAGAGATCCACTGTGGCTGAACAGGACAGAGAGGCTCCATAGACTGACAGGAGAAGCATAAAAGCTCCTCACCTTCCTGTTGTGGGGCAAATCCAGGCCAGGAGGGCAGTAGACAAATGCTAATGTGCCATGACAGTCCTCTGTGTCCATTGCTGCCCTACGATGCCCTGTGAGGCTGAAGACAAGAAGAGGGGATGCTTTTGTCAAATCCCATTTCAAGGTACCATGGGAATCCCACAGTTAAATCCTAATATTATCATGTCAATAGTTGAGACATCTAAGGTATTTGCAGTGTATTTCTGTAAAGGTGCTGTCACATTAGCTAAATTTTGGCCAGTGCAATAAGTTTGTGTGGCAGACTTGAACCCTTTGTGATATATGTGTGTGTGTGTGTGTGGAAATCTTTAGCTCTCAAATGAATTTCTGAATTTGAATGATATCAACAGGAAGAAGTTACTGAATTGCATTTTAAAGAGATCCATCCATCCATCCATCCATCCATGCATCCATTTTTATTCTGTTATATTTCAGTTTTAATTCATACATTCAAATTGCAGTTTTGCATCCTGTTTGCTGCTTCAAACTCTTTTTGAAAATGAAAAGCTTTCAGTTGTTTGTTGCTGAAAATTGTTCATTGTGAATGACTCTTGAGCATGCCTTGGGTTTCGCATGGTTTAAAGTACACAACCTTTGTTGGTTGTCAAGTTTAAGTCCATGCTGACATGCTTAGACCATTTTGGACTTAGCCTGGCTCCGTCCTCCTATGTACTTACGCACCAATTTATTTTCCTTCAGTATTCCATCTGGCATTGCGGTATATTCTCTGGTTTTCTCTGGTCAATTTTGAACTGGCCCAATCAGCAAACAAAGGGAGTGGCTGAGAACAATGACATTGATGTTGTACGCTAGTTTGAGATGACATACATCACGACCAAACATTAGCGATTGATTATTGGTTAGTGGCTCTGGGCAGATCCAATAGTTTACAGATAGATACTTCAGCGAGTACCCGCCTTCAAGGAAGTTAATGCTGTTCAATGGAGAGTGGCCTGACTCTCTGTTCAACTGAAATGTACGAGAGTCTGGTAGGACCAGGCTATTTTGGACCAGCTTAAACTAGTCGGGCACCAGTAGGTTGGGAATCAAAAAATCAATACCTAAAGTCAGGAATCGGATACTTGTTATAAAATTTTAATTTAAAATTTGCTTATTGATTCCTGTGTATGCATTTTAATGTCGTTTTAAACCATTCAAGCTCAAGAAGACGAAGAAGAACTAAATCTGGCACTTGTGCGAGAGTCAGCAGTTCTCATCAGTGTGAGTACTGAATTGAGTTCTCTTTTGTGTCTTCTTGCACGTAAATGGACAAATGCACACAAAATTATGTTAAAATATTCTGTAAACAGTCAGATATGTCTAAAGTTGAGAAGGAAAACCCATGCGTAACAGTATATTGGATCCATGCATTAAGTGATAGAATGCTAATAAACTTGTTCCCAACTGTGGCATTACTGTTAATCAAATAACAAAAGAAAAAGAAAATCGCTTACTGATTTTGAATAAATAACTTTTGTAAATAAGGATTATATTGTATTTATTAAAACAAATCTATACAGTGCTAATTTACATTTGATTTCAATTTATGAACTTTGTATTTACTTGTGCTATTGATAATTTACTTTCTTGTCTTTAATATTGTTTGAAATGTATATTAGTTGATTTTTGTTCATAGTATTCAGTTAAAACGGAATGTTTTGAAAAGAGACATGCAATACATAAGCTTATCCAAATGTTTGACTTAATTTTTTCAAGAATCGGAATTTTTAAAATTCAAGCTACCTAATCGTGTTAATGTTGCAGGTAGTGAGGGGACCAGACACAAACTTACATTATACTGAAAATAAGATGGTTTTTCAAGTTCATCAGCTGAATCAGCTATGCTTGTTCTTTTTCCAGGAGGCACTTTTGCAGGGTAGCATGCTGCTATAGTAAGCTGTATCCTGTCTCCAGCTCTATCACCTCCCCCTCCCTCTCCTTGGTTAATTTCTGGTGTCTCCTCCGGGTCATTACCTGTATGTAACCTCAGTGTCAGTGAGGGAATATGCTGATGGTGTTTAGAGTCAACCTCATTTAGCCTTGTTCCAGTACCGCCATGCTCCTCAATATCGATAACGAGAACACAAAAAAGGTTTGCCCTCGGTTTAATTAAAAGAATTAAACACCTTGTTTCTACATTGCAGCTGTGCCTGGCAGATCAATCCCCACCTGAATTGTTTCTAGGTGCTGACTAATTGTTTCACACGGTAATGGCCGGATCAAAAGGCCCCCACCTTAATTGGTAGAAAAGAGAATGAGACCGATAGCTGCATTAGAGGAAACAAAAGCAATTGTAGTCATAACGCTTGTAACAGGATTGTGGTGACCCAGCGAAACCTGCCTTTCATATGAACGTATAGAATTTTATAATATTCTTTTAAAAAAATCTTACCGACCCCAGACTTTTGAACGGTAGTATAGATATTTTTAAAGAAGATACTTACAAAGCGGTTTGCAGAGGACATTATTTAGTGTCTGCATGCGTGTGTAAAAAGGAAGCGAGTATGGCTTTGGAGAACTTAGAAGAGGTTAACACTAGAGTTTGACAGTGGCGGATTCAAAGTATGATAAATGTTAGCACAGCATAATCAAGTAAATATCTTTGATGGAAACGCTGAGGTTTGTAAAGCTTAATTGGTGATGTTGCTTGGGACTGGAAAGATGGTTGTAATCTCTCCACTTTATATGTCTGAAGCGCTATTGATCCCTCCTGCAATCATGCTAGAGAAACACTTGCCGTATTCATTATTGAATCCACCAGCCTCTGCAAAAGCAGGATGAGTGTGTTTAATGAAAGGAAACAAAGGCAGATGGGGTGCAAAGCACACTTGCCAATCACCATACTGTGTGATAAATAAGCAGAGAACGGGAGAGACAGAGTTGAGTAGAATTAGCTCTTCGGAGCTGGTCCGTGGGGCGAAGAGGCTGATGCAAGCCCACTGGCTCCTTCTGAAATCCTCCTTAGGCCCAGGCCCAGGCCCTGGGCTGAAGTGAAAGCTTCCCCCTTAGTTTGATGTATCCCGCTCCGTAAAGAAACATCCCGCCTCCCCTCCCTCCCCAGCACAGGGTCTCCACTTGCTGGTGAATCACTCGCTCTTCCTGCTGGTTTTTGCTATTATTCAAAGCTTGTTGTGCTGCCAGTGCTCCCGAAGGCAAACGCACATCAATCCTGACTAATCCCGCTCTCTGTAGAATGAAGATAAATAACACGCTGCTCTCTCTCCCCCCTTTAATACATGTTAAATGAAGTGTGCCGTCTGCGAGTTTTTTTCTGGCAAAAGTTAAAGGCCTAATACATTTATTCTTAAAACGATAGGCAAATATATTCCCCATTCTGGAGGAACATGGAGAGCAGGTGTGCAATACTAAGCAGTTCAATTTGCTATTAGCTTTCAAATTTTTTGTGAGCAAACAATTTAGCCATGAAGGAGCACCAAACATTATGCTAATACTCACATGCTTTTAATGAGGATTTTGCAAAGCTGTCTATGTATTTATATATTTATGCAAATAAATTTTCTTTGCTGGAGGAGTATGTAGTGCAGGGCTTTGTCCGAAATCGCGTATTGTCTGAGTAGGTACTACATTTGAATTTGAATTTACTTTGCGGCTGTTAAAAAAGTATACAGTATATACAGGTCCTTCTCAAAAAATTTGCATATTGTGATAAAATTAATTATTTTCCATAATATAATGATACAACTTTAACTTTCATATATTTTAGATTCATTGCACTCCAACTGAAATATTTCGGGTCTTTTATTGTTTTAATACTGATGATTTTGGCATACAGCTCATGAAAACCCAAAATTTCTGTCTCAAACAATTAGCATATCATGAAAACGTTCTCTAAACAAGCTATTAACCTAATCATCTGAATCAACTAATTAACTCTAAACACCTGCAAAAGATTCCTGAGGCTTCTTAAAACTCCCAGCCTGGTTCATTACTCAAAACTGCAATCATGGGTAAGACTGCCAAACTGATTGCTGTCCAGAAGGCCATCATTGACACCCTCAAGCGAAAGGGTAAGACACAGAAATAAATTTCTGAACAAATAGGCTGTTCCCAGAGTGCTGTATCAAGGCACTTCAGTGGGAAGTCTGTGGGAAGGAAAAAGTGTGGCAAAAAACGCTGCACAACGTGAAGAGGTGACCGGACCCTGAGGAAGATTGTGGAGAAGGACCGATTCCAGACCTTGGGGGACCTGCGGAAGCAGTGGACTGAGTCTGGAGTAGAAACATCCAGAGCCACCGTGCACAGGCATGTGCAGGAAATGGGCTACAGGTGCAGCATTCCCCAGGTCAAGCCACTTTGGGCTACAGAGAAGCAGCACTGGACTGTTGCTCAGTGGTCCAAAGTACTTTTTCCGGATGAAAGCAAATTTTGCATGTCATTCGGAAATCAAGGTGCCAGAGTCTGGAGGAAGACTGGGGAGAAGGAAATGCCAAAATGCCTGAAGTCCAGTGCCAAGTACCCACAGTCAGTGATGGTCTGGGGTGCCATGTCAGCTGCTGGTGTTGGTCCACTGTGTTTTATCAAGGGGAGGGTCAATGCAGATAGCTATCAGGAGATTTTGGAGCACTTCATACTTCCATCTGCTGAAAAGCTTTGTGGAGATGAAGATTTCGTTTTTCAGCACGACCTTGCACCTGCTCACAGTGCCAAAACCACTGGTAAATGGTTTACTGACCATGGTATTACTGTGCTCAATTGGCCTGCCAACTCTCCTGACCTGAACCCCATAGAGAATCTGTAGGATATTGTGAAGAGAAAGTTGAGAGACGCAAGACCCAACACTCTGGATGAGCTTAAGGCCGCTATCGAAGCATCCTGGGCCTCCATAACACCTCAGCAGTGGCACAGGCTGATTGCCTCCATGCCACGCCGCATTGAAGCAGTCATTTATGCAAAAGGATTCCCGACCAAGTATTGAGTGCATAACTGAACATAATTATTGGAAGGTTAACTTTTTTTGTATTAAAAACACTTTTCTTTTATTGGTCGGATGAAATATGCTAATTTTTTGAGACAGGAATTTTGTGTTTTCATGAGCTGTATGCCAAAATCATCAGTATTAAAACAATAAAAGACCTGAAATATTTCAGTTGGTGTGCAATGAATCTAAAATATATGAAAATGTAATTTTTATCATTACATTATGGAAAATAATGAACTTTATCACAATATGCTAATTTTTTGAGAAGCTCCTGTAGTGTGAATGTGGGTAGTATGTATGTAATCTGGACATGGTATATCTGCCATGTTGTCAATATCATGCAACCAACCAGAATCAGTTACTCCATTCATAACTCCTCTCCCATGGCCTAATAATAAAGTGTCCATCGAATGCGCACTTGAGAATCTCACTGGAAGTATTAAGTCACTTTGCACCTACCATTTTTCGAATACTATGTATTTGGACATAATACTCTGTTGGGGTAGCCTAGAAATCTAGACGCACCCTAGCGGCAGCAAATTTAATCTGCCCGCAATTGTTGTCTAGGAACTCTCAATACCCTTCTGAGCTGTATTCCTCTAACTCTTGCCGGGCCAATCACATCATGTATAGAGTCGGTGGGCAGGGCCATAATGACGACGGCCGAGTTGTGTTTGCGTGCATCTAGTACACACAGAAACTGGCGAACGGCGGTGGTCTTTCGAATCAGCTTTGACCGCGACTCTGGAAGACTTGGAGTTAAGCTTTTCTCTGAGAAAAGAACAAAGAGCGGCACTGAAGTCATTCTTAAAAAGGGAAGATGTGTTCGGAGTTTAGCCGACCGGATACGGTGAATGTTTAATCAGTCAGCGAGCTCTGTTTCACCTTCGTTGCTCTGGTTGGTGTAGCGCTATCCTATCGCGTGCAGAGGGAGTTTGAAAGACAACCGTTTATCCCGCCCCTCGGATGAGCCCTGTCTATGGTGAGTTTCCAGACCAAACCTCTAGATGTGGGTCTAGCTTAGATGTGGGGCTACTGTTGGGGTACTGTTTTTTTAAATATTATATTGTACGGAAGTACTCCATTTCGGACACAGCACAGGTGTTAAACTTTGAGCAGTTAATTCATTCATTCATTATCACATTATTTTTATATATCTATTATCTTTTGGAGGACTTTTCATTGCAAATATTGATTAAACTCAATTAATTGTGAATAATTTGGTCATGAAGTTATTTAATTTGCACTTTTTAATCGATTGACAGGCCTAAATTTAAAAGGATTTTATTGGTAAAGTTTTACAGTTATATTTTGTGAGTGAAGGTTCATTTAATCATCACATTGCTTTGTGTTAAGACCCTTAAATCCTTGATGGAGGTGTTTAATATTAATAATACAAATGATAAAACTTAAGAGAGTTTTTAATGGTCTCATTGCAGGGACCTGGAGACCTCTTCTAGAGCATTAGCCTCTGTATCTCTCTCCCATTCCCTTTCTCTTCCATCCTTTTTTGTATTCCTTCATTGTCACTAGAATGTTTTTGAAAGCAGTCAGCTTCTGTTGAATATGTTAGAAGACCAATTTAATCAAGTACATTAAGTCATCAATATTTGAGATAATAGACCCTATAGACCTTTTTCAGAGTAGACACCATATTTGATTTGATGAATGAAGACAAGGCCGTGAGAGATCGATGTTCGCTCAACATCTGGTTGGTGTACTTGGAAACAGACCATTAGGTCAGTGAAAGATTAAAAAAATATGTCTTTTTTACAAATGATTATGAAGCAATACATTCTGAGAAACATGAGTTTTGTATATCTTAATTGTGACCGATTGTACAGCAGTACCCTTGAGGAAAAGAGAAGAGAGAATGAGATTCGAGTATAGACAAATGGGTATAAGGTTGACTACACAGGTAGACACATTATTTAAGGCGACTTGCCTGCAAGCACACATGCATTTAAAAAAAAGATGCTTTGGAGCTATAGCACTCCTCTTCATGATTCATTGAGCTCCACACGAATGTGTGACTTCATTGTCCCTACTGATGTCCATTCACACAGGGATTGAGATATTTACCCTGGATCCTAGTAGGATATAATCTTATTAATGCCGCCCATTAGTAATGTTGTCGTTAATGCGGCAAGTGGTCAGTTCCAGGAGGAAGCATCATTAGCATAATTGCTGTCTTTCTGCTTCTCATTATTGACACAAAGACGCTTCCTCTGTCTCTTCCTCTTTTTCTTCACCTACTTCCTCCCATTGATGTCCTGCTCAAATAGTGCATAGCTAAACACTTTATCCTTGCTTCTGGAAGGATTCATAAATATGTTTTAAATGGGTGTTTCTTCAACTCCAGGCACTTTTATGTCCCAGGGGTTGATTTTTTTTTAAGCTAATATAATTCTTTTTTTTTCTTCTTACTTTATTTGAAGGTCACATTGCAAGTTTTGGAAAGTTTTTACCATGCCATCTACTTTTCAGGTGCACATTATGTTTAGATTTTAAACATTTTGGAATAAAATGACCAACTTTTGTCTTGCCAGTGCTTGCTAAGGATAATTGAGATGAGATGAGATGAGATGAGAAAATAAAGACAGATCAAGGGAAAATCATTTTGTGAGACGACACTTCCCCGCCATTGACAGAATTTTCCAGCCTTCCGTGTCTTCACTGTTATATGGTAGTAGGCGCTACTACACATTTTCTGAAAGAGTGATCAAAACACATGCAAAGAAGATGCAGAAAAAAGCAATATCATATGTAATCATATATGTAAAATAATGTGATCACCAATATTAAACAGCATATAAATCAAAACCACCTAATACTACTAAATGAAATGTCAACCTAGGACAAGCTATACTGTCCAAGCTTTGGGGCTGTTGATGGACTCAATCTACTCCATCTATATTTTGATAATCATTCTGAATCCGATCTGGTTGTAGAATTTTTGACAATTTGACATTTGACAAATGTGTTTTTTTTAAATGAAGCTTCAAGTTTTGAAAAAAATGCATGAAACTAGAATAAAATTGTTTTTTTTGTTTTAAAGCTGGCAGTGGCTGGCATTTTTTTTTAAATGCTAGAGTTCTTCCTTGATATTCAATTGTATTTAATATTATATTATATTATATTTAAGAGAGGACCAAAAGTGCCCAGAGTTGAAGATGTTCATGTATCATTTCAAGACCTGACGTTCTATTCCATGCTGTGGTTGATTTTTGTGTGTGTATGTGTGCATGAAAGTGTGTGTATGTGTGCATGCTGAGTCACAGTCATGAGCTTATGAGCTGGATGAGATAGATCTCACGACATGGCAGCAGGTTCTTGTTAGATTACACACTGTAATTGGCTCATCACCCACGTTTATGTAACCGGCACACTGCAAATGACTCTAAGTGTTGCAACATTGCATAGAATACAAAGGTTTAATTACAACTAACATTAGTCAGAGTGTGTATTGGCATATTTTATGTTGTTAGGTGCTTAAAAATAAACAGACAACATGTGAAAAATCATTTTACTGATCAGAAATTGGTTTTGTACAGTAAATAGGGTCAAAATTGATGTCATGTTTTCCTTTTGGTCTTGTCAGTGAATAGAAAAGGACAGGTTTGAAAATAAAATAGAGTTGACGAAAAAGCAAAGCAACAAGTGATGATGTGTGAATTTTGAGTCTTGCTGCTGAGAGCAATGTTGGTGCATCTTTACTTTCCTCCCCTTCTCCACGTCCACACCAGGACCACCAGTACCCATCTGTCACTGTTCTGCACCATCTATCATTTCAGACAAACGTCTAGCCTGTGGACAACTTTCTGAAGTCTTTGTTTTAAGCTAAACTTCGTCTGCCAATGGCTCCCTGTAGCATCTCAGAAGCTAGACAGCTTCAGTAAGAGCGTGAGAGGAGAAAAGAGCAGAGGAGTGAAGTAAACAACTTTATCACTGGAAATCCGATTGGAGAGCTGGTTTGAGTGGTTGCTTCTTATCTAGCTGCCTCCCAGCAGTGAGATGCTTTAAACAAGCAGAGGGAGACTCTGGCTTTCGATTAGAGCCTTACCACGACTTGAATTTCATAAAGCTCTGCCGTTTTTGTCAGATATCTCGGAGCCAAAGTGAGAGGAATGTAAAAAAGAAGTGAGTACTGAAGGAACAGGAGAGAGAGAGAGAGAAGAAAGGGATGCATGGGGAACAGAGAAGAGGTGACGGGGGCAGAGATGGAGGCTTCCTTAATCATACTTCAGATCCCAGAGTGAGAACTCAACACCAGCATATAATCCTGTCTCCACAGGCCCTGAAGTCTTGAAGTCACACTTCATGCACTTATAAAAGATTGAAACAAGTGAGAGAGAAGGAGACCAGCTCAAAATATTTGAGGTAGACTTTGACGACTTTCCCATGATTCTGTCCTCCTGTAGGAAAGGAAGCCGCTCAGTGAGATTATAGGCCAGATTTATCAATTCTCACAGTCATTGTTTGGCTTCTCTTCACAAGTTGTCCGCTTTTTGAAATCGCCAACCTTCCTAAATCCACAGCCGGCTTAGCGCTCTTTATTTAGCCAAATTTGGTAGCCATTTGTGCAAACAAAAAGACAAATCTTCTGTTTGATCACCGAGCCATGTCTTTGCTCTTCAGGGAAGCAGATTGAGCCGCGTTGTGTGTGTTTAGTTAAGTTGGGGGGTGGTGGGGTACTGACCTATTTTAGTATTATCAATAGTATTTATTAATGTTTTGAATTAGATTTTTTAGTTTTCTTTTTAATTTTAGTAATTTTGCTATGTGCTTTTGTCATGTTTTTATATTTCTCTATAGCTTTGGTTTATTTAATTTATTATTAGTTTTTTTTTAAACTAGAAAGGTAATTTTCTATCTTAATTTGTTTTGTTTCAGTTTTAGGTTTAGTCATTTTAGTACTGAAACTTATTTCAGTTAGCTGTTAGCAATTTAAAATTTCTATCTAATTTTTATCTAATCATTTTTTATTAATTTATTTTAGCTTCTTAATTGTCAAAAAGCATTTTGATAGTTTTAGTTAACACTAACAGCATGTTTGTTTTGGTACATGTGCCAGTCCTGCATCAGACGGTCAGAAGGGGCAACCCGAACCTAATTTGCGGCGCAGCTGTAGGTACCTTTCATCTCCTCCAAATTTGAGCAGATCTGCTTTCTCTTCATCGTCCAGTGTTTGAAAACATTGCCATTCATGCGCCCATGTGTGCGTCTGCTTTTTGTAGACTAGCCCAGCGGGTTTGCCAAGGTCCTATCCAGCTCTGTGTGCCACTTCTTCACAGAATCACTTGAGTGGAAAATCTAGACACGGAGGGGAGTATTTCACCTGAATGGGACATGGGAATGTTGGCGGTGGAGCTCCGCGATTTCCCTGCGGGGACTCCGGGGGCTGGATGAATGGCTGGAAGTTTTTCAGGATTTGCCACTAAGCTCAACTAGCCCAGCGTACGCTGACTCGTTCCAGCATGGCGCTTCTCCATTCAAAAGAGAGAGTGTAGCCTCAACAGGGGTTAAAGACAAATACAAGCACATTCAGCCTGGAGGAAATGAGCTTTCTTACAAGCACACAAGCCCTCCTTTGGTTTCTGAGGGCTTTGGGTCATTATCTGTGTCTATAATTGCTATCGTTAAATTGGAATTATGTTTTGGCACAAATCCTGCACTACATGTTTTCCATAAATATATATATATATATTTTTTTTCCAGTGCGCTATGCATGAGTGATGGAAGGAACCACTTTGTTTGTTCTCATGTTGGAGCATCGTAAATCTTGCCAGACATATGATTCGCTAATGAATAATGAAGAGCAAATCTCTTTCTCACTCTCTTTTTTCAGTCTCTCTCTCTCTCCTCTGTTGTTCTCTGTAGAAACGTTGAGGCCTGAAATGCACATTTCAACAAAGAACAGCAATTATGCTCCTCATTTGCATGACTTAACATGCATTTGCATGTGCTGGCGCAGAACGCTTTGTGCGTGGCCTGTGTTTAACACGGCAGAACGTGGAGCCGTTAACAAGCTTTATCCTGAGACAGAGCCTAATGGTCGACAGCTCTGCTGGAAGTTTAATGAATATTTGCTCACAAACATAGTGAGAGGTGGACAGACAGATGGAGAGACAGACAGAGACGTTAGCTTAGATAGACTTACATTGTAGTCTACACAAGCTTCTAACTGCAGAAGCTTGTTTTTCCATGTGGTTGCCAAGGATGCATAATATATCGGTACCATATTGTAGATTTATTTTTATTTTTATAAATTCATATTTTTTTTAATTCAATAAAATCTATTGCTCACTCATATTTAATCTTTTAAAAACACTAATCATTTTATAAAAAATTGTAATTAAATGTAATCTTTAGCAAATGTTTAAATAAATGTACATTTGTCATACTGTACATTACAATATGTGGTCTTTTTACACCATTTTAGTTTTTAATGTTTTATTTAGACAAAACAGTATACAATTTTAATGTCTGCCATTTATTTTTTATTTATCAGGAAAATAATTATTGATGCATAGCCAATTGTTGCATTTAGAAATGGGTCAATAGTTAAGCGATAATGACCTTTATAATCCAGGTGAATCCAGTTCATTGAGATTCTCATTGTCCATTTAATCCAAACCTGAGAAGGGTTCCAATCCTGTAGAAAAACTCCTCTTTCTTCTTCAAGCTTCATCATATTGATGTAATAAAACCACACACGCACACACACATACACACACACTCACACAATGCAGCACAGAACCTCTGATTGTGGCTTTTTTTAAAGAAATTTCCTGGCATAAATCATAAATATGATATGAGCCCTCACATCAATTTTTCATGGCTTTATTTTTTAATGCTGAACAAAAGTTCTCAGATATTCATAATTTAAGTGACAGTTTCCATGTTTTAGATTGGTCGATTTCCACAGAGCTTATGAAATGTGGATCTGAGACATTTGCTTGATGATGAAAACCACACTGAAAATAGTCTTTATTCAGGGACCCGTTATTGTAAATGTGAGGACTGGTGAATTATTGAGAATGTGTCCTGAGGGTGTAATGTGAAAAATGGGAAGTACTATATTCTAACTTCTTGAGTCTACACTCTCTCTGTCTCCATTTCTCTTATGTCTTTCTTTGAGGTGGTTTATAGGGCTTAAAAACAGCTGGATTATTACATGCAGTTTGGAAGATTAAGCTCGACGAGAACATATCTGTGTGTTTTTCCCCCCATTCTTCCTCTTATTTTATCTTTGCCATTCATTGTTTAAGTGCTCCGCATGGACTGAGCCTTTCTTTCCACCACACCTGTCTTACATTACAAAGGAATTAAGCTCCCTGAAGAACAGATTGATTTGTTTGTCTGAATAAGCTGTAGGTACTGACTGTCGTATCCACAGGAGTATTTAAAAGCATCCGATGAAACAATTTCACTATTGCACATGGAGCTTGCTGAGTCAAATTTCTTATTGCTAGTGTGGTGCTTTTTGATGAAATACATTATATATATAGTTCTGGAGATAGCATCAGAACCAGTGTAGAAAATAGCTTTATTTATTCATTATGATGTTTTTGAATGTAAAAACCACATGGATGTCATAAGTTATCAGTATAAAAAGTCAACAGTATAAAAAACCCTTTAATATCGTTATGCCTTAGAGTCACATTTCACAGATTAGAGCCGAGCGTTAATATAGTCACGCAATCAAGCTGTGGAGTATATCGACTACCATATTCTATATACAGATACACATTTATATATCCAACTTTATATAAGGACCTGGGGCCTCATTTATAAAACTTTGTGTAGGATTTGTGTCAAAAGTGGCATACAGGTGAAACATAGGACGTGCGTACGCACAGAAATATTCGGATTTAAAAAACTGTGCGCACGCACATCCTACACAGTTTTCCATTAATAAATCTCAATTAATTCTAAATGTAACTCAGCTTTTGTGGCTTCATGTCACACCCATACACTGTAAAAAAAGAAAAAAAAATGGCTCCAATTGAAATCAATTACATCAAATTTTTTCAATTGGCCGAATTAAAATTCTATGAATTGATACATTTTTCAGTTGGCTGAATTGAAATTCTGTGAATTGATGCAATTTAATTCACAGAAATTCAATTCGGCTAACTGAAAAATTTAGATGTGATCAGTCACTTGAAAATTTTAAGTTGGAGACCTGAATTTTTTTTAGTGTAGTTGCCCATAAATAGTCCTTGAAACGCCCAAGTTAATTCATCGATTGCAAAATCATGGCAAACACAGAGGAAATCAAACAAACGTAACTTCAAGTCGAAGTAATCGATGGCGAGGTGGAAAAGAGGAGAAAAATGTTGTTTGGAGCTTGCGTGAAGGATTGCACATTTTCCCGTCAAGTTTGCTATACCAATTATTGCGTGGAGAATGGGGTACGCAACGTTTATAAATGAGGCCCCTGAGCATTAATATAGTAACACTTTATGCTGAAATAAAAATCAGGAAGATTTGCTACAGGTATATAGTATATATTGCTTAAAGTGAGTGTACTCTACCCTGTATAGAATTTGTATATAAAACTATGTGGATTAATATTATTTGGCCTTGAAATATTTGAGTTCATATTGACGTATTAGACTTATGATTGCTCAAATCTGAGCACAGTTTGAGACATTATTGAGCCTCTAGATGAGAAATGTCAGAGTATTTTATTCTTTTAAAGAAGTACCTGAAAAGTATAAGTTTCCATTTGTTTTTTATTATCTTCTCACTGTCTAGGAGGAAAGAATCAGAACAAGATCTTATTGGTGAGTTTTATTTACAATAGGATATTTTGTCAGAGGAAGCATGTAAAGAGGATTGTACTTCCTTTGAGAACATATGGAAAGAGACGTGTCTTGCTAAACCCCAGCAGTGACAGGGCAGAGTCAGCCTATGTATAACAGATTGACTCATTTAATATGACTTTTACCACATGGTTACCGTGCGGCCCATTCTGATGAAGGAGCAGAAAGAACAAATGGAGCAGAAGACTTGCAGGCTGTAGTCTATAAAGTGACTTTAGATTAATTGAGTGGGAGAAACCAAGCAGATCTCAATGGTGGAAGGGTGCCTGCAGTTCTTCTGACTTCAATTTAAAAAAATGTTTCCCATCGTCCCCTCTTCAGTAAAGCCTGTCCAACTCCACCGGAGTAATTGAGTTTCTGCAGAGGCGAAATGAAACCGAAGTTTCAGCGGCAGCATCAAAGGGAAAGATGCTGTTTGGGGTTTGTCCACTGCTCACAACCCAAGCGATCGATTTAATTCCTCATAGTAAGGGGGAGAGTGGAAAGATGGATCCAGTATCAGGTATCTCATAGATCCAGAAGAGTTCTGCAGAGCACCTCTATGCCACATGGGAGAAAAACACCTTGATGTGTGAGATGATGTGTGTGAACAACCTGAGACAAAAACAACCTCTCGTTGGAGGGCACAGGCCTTTGATCACATATTGATGGTACGTTGTGGTAAACAGATGCCCTTGCTGTATCGCTTTAACCCAGTGGTGGGTGAACACCCCTAAAGCAGCGTCACTGCTTATTTATTCATTTTGGTGTATTGTATACCATGGTATACCATTTCTTATAATTAAACATTTTTGTGTATTTTGGCAACACAAAAAGTTTACTGACAAAAACTGAGCAATGTAAGCCTACTGACACCACAAAACTTATTGATTATATTGATATTTATATATTTATATTTAATATTATTTAAATATATTTTCTGTCCAATTTTGGTGCATTACTTTAAAGACAAGCCAATAAAAAAATTACTACATTTTATGTAGATTTGTTGTTTTTATGTAACATCATTTAATTTAATTAAAAAGTGTAATAATTAATTATGCACAAAAGTATATATATATATATATATATATATATATATATATATATATATATATATATATATATATATATATATATATATATATATATATATATATATATATATATATATATATATATATATTAAGTCAATAAGTCATTTTTGGTTTCAGTTTTTGGCCAAGTGCATACATAATTTTCGGTTTCGACCCAGAATTTTCATTTCGGTACATCCCAAATTAGCCCAACAAGTTAACTTGCTTTGCCACCACCTCTTTTTGGTTTCACACTGCCCAGATGTATCACAGAGCATGTGAGAGGGGACATAGAGGAGTTCTCTCGCCCTTTAATGACTCCAGGTCTGAGTTTGAGCACATCAGAGGTAATGAGACATCCTTTGATATAACAGCTCCACTCCATCCGGGAGAGTGAGAGTGTGTGTGCCGGACTGGCGGGCTTCCTTTCAGAGGTGTGTGCTGGTGCTGATCGTGGTCATTATCTCACCTTAGGACTCAGCAGTCGTAACCCTTGCACACACATGCAGAGCCTCTAATTGAGTTTCTGTGTTGTGCTGACTGGGCTTTGATTCGCCCACGAGTGGTCAGAGAGAGGAGCTTGCCTTCCATGTTTCTAAGCCTTTTACTGTATCTCTCTTTTTATTTCCCTTTCTCTGTTGTCAGACAGCATCTTATTCCCAGCTGACTTACTGACACACTTTAATCATCTACAGAACAAGATTATGAAATTAGACATCACTTCACTTTGACCCTCCTTTGGAAAACCAGGTTGTTACAGCTTAAGATGGTTCAGCGAGGTTTTGAAACATGGTAGCTGGTCCAAGCTGAACTGATATGGACACATGATTTAATTGGCTGACTAGAAACAGACTCAGCTACACCAGCAACAAACTTACCAACATCTTAAACCTCAACTATGACTTCAGTGATATAGTATGTTCTAGTTTTTCGGTTAGGGTCTTTGACCAAGATTGTCTACCAGCTCAGTCAGGTCTCCACCAGCTTTTAGTTTATTTGGTGAACCATTTGTCTTCAATGAGCCATTTAATCAAGTGAAAATGGTTAATTTCTGAACGATTTCTCAATTTTCTAACTGAAGGAATTGGATGAAATATTCTGAATGATACCAATCCAAAATCTAATTTGTGATGCAGTCTGGAATCATAACCACACTTTGTTGGTTCATTTCTCCAGAGGAGAACTCCCAAAGCTTTTGTTCTCCATTTCTTTCACTGATGGAGTTTGGGTTCCACTGTCTCCTCTGGCTTGCTTAGTTGAGGGCACTTAATATTCAGCAATATTATTGTTTTACTGACACTATTGGATGAGAACGTCTCGGGTTACTATTGTAACCCTTGTTCCCTGAGAGGGAACGAGACACTGCGTCGTCGAGTGACGACACTCTGGGAACGCCCCCAGCGTGACGGCTCTGAAGTATGAATGAAATCAGCCACCAATCCGATTGGTGCAACGTCGTGACGTAACCGGCGACGGCGTACACGGAAGCTATAAGAAGGCGCCGCCCCAAACAACAGACAGCCTTTGCGATGAAGCGAGCGCTCTACGTGTAGGTGTGGCGACGAGACGCAGTGTCTCGTTCCCTCTCAGGGAACAAGGGTTACAATAGTAACCCGAGACGTTCCCTATATCGAGGGAACTCAACACTGCGTCGTCGAGTGACGACACTCTGGGAACGTCAATACCCACTATGCCACACCGAGACACGCCCATCCTGGTGTGAAGCTGGAGCCCAGGCACACTCAGGACGCAAGCACTCTAGCACCCGGCGTAGCCGGGAGGTCCAGCTTATAAAATCTTATAAAGGTGTGTGGATTAGCCCAACCCGCCGCCTCACAAATCTCAATAAGTGAGGCTCCCGAAAGGAGGGCCACCGAGGAGGCCAAGCCCCTCGTAGAGTGAGCCCTCACGGCCATGGGTGAAGGCATATTGCGCACCCGATAAGCCGTGGCTATCGCCTGCACGATCCAGTTACTAATAGTCTGTCTCGCCGCAGGCAACCCTTTCTTAGGGGGGCCAAAGCACACCAGAAGCTGGTCCGATTTCCTCCATTGAGCCGACCTGTCTAGATAGATCCTCAATGCCCTAACCGGGCAGAGCAGGTGCAGCCTAGCTTCCTCTGCCGTCGCGTGAGGCGGAGGATGAAAAGCCTGAAGAAATACTGACCCCATCCCTGAAGATGGGACCTTGGGCACGTAACCCGGTCTGGGATGCAAGATAGCTTTCACCCCGCCCGGGGCAAACTCCAAGCAAGTAGGCGTGACCGCCAATGCCTGGAGGTCCCCCACTCTCCTCAGAGAAGTGATGGCGAGGAGAAATGCTACCTTCAGGGTCAGATTCCTCGCCTCAGCCGACTCCAACGGTTCGAAGGGGGCCTCAGCCAACCCTTCCAGAACCACTGCCAGGTCCCAAGCCGGGACTCTGGGATGAGCCGCAGGCCTCAATCTCCTAGCCCCACGGAGAAAACGCACAACCAAGTGGTGTCTACCCAAAGGGCCCCCTTCCAAAGGCGAGTGGAAAGCCCCTATGGCTGCCACATACACCTTCAGAGTGGATGGGGTCAAACCAGCGGAGAAACGGTCTTGGAGGAACTCCAGTACTGAAGCGACTGCGCAGTCAACTGGGTCCACCCCCCTTTCTCTACACCAGCTAGTGAAGACATTCCACTTTAGGCTATACAGTTTCCTCGTAGAGGGAGCCCTAGAGCTGAGAATGGTCTCAACGACCTCTTGTGGCAGACCCTCCTCTAGGTACTGTGCCCCCTCAGAGGCCAGACCCAGAGGTTCCACAACTCTGGCCTGGGGTGGAAAATCACACCCCCTGCCTGAGACAGCAAGTCCCTCCTCAGAGGGACCTGCCACGGGGTTCCGTCTAGAAGTGCCACAATGTCGGAGAACCAAGCTCGGGACGGCCACCGGGGTGCCACTAATAGGAGGCTGACGCCCTCCCGGCGGACTCGCTCTAGAACTCCCGGGAGCAGAACGATCGGGGGAAATGCGTACAGACGCTGCCTCGGCCACGTCTGTGTCATGGCATCCAGCCCCAACGGTGGCCGGAGGCCTGAGGCTGAACCACAGTGGGCAGTGGGTCGTTTCTACGGAAGCAAACAGATCCACTTCCACTGGGCCGAACCTCTTGCACATGGCCTCCACCACCTCTGGGTGGAGCCGCCACTCCCCGGGCCTCAGCCCCTGCCTCGACAGGACATCTGCTCCCTGGTTCTGGTCCCCTGGGACATACATCGCTCTGAGAGACGACAGTTTCCCCTGGGACCACAGGAGGATCTGAAGCGCCAACCTGCATAGTGGGCGTGACCTCAGACCCCCCTGGTGATTGAGATACGATACCACCGACGTATTGTCGGATCGTATCAGGACATGGTGGCCGTGAAGGTCTGGGAGAAAGCTTCTCAAAGCTTTGTAAACCGCCAACATTTCCAAGCAATTTATGTGCCAGGAGGAATGTTGGGGTCCCCACGAACCCCTCATGAACCGGCCTTCCATGACCGCGCCCCAGCCCGTGAGGGAGGCGTCTGTTGAAAGGATCTTCCTGCAACATAACGCTCCTAACACAGGCCCTTGGGACAGGAACCTCGGATCCTTCCATATAACGAGGGAACGAAGGCATCTGCGCGTTACCCTGATCATACGGAAAGGTTTTCCCCTCGAGGAAAACCCCTTGGTTCCTAGCCACCACTGGAGGGGCCTCATGTATAGCAGACCCAACGGAATTACGTTGGATGCTGCTGCCATGAGTCCCAGCAGTCTCTGAAACTGCTTCACAGTGCGGCTGTGGCCTAGCTTCACCCCTGAGACCTCCGCCAGTATAGAACCCACCCGTGCGGGAGACATGCTCGCCCGCATCGAGGTTGAGTCCCATACCACCCCGAGGAACGTGGTCCTCTGGGTGGGTATCAACACGCTCTTGGCCGTGTTCAGTCTCAGCCCCAAGCACCTGAGATGGGCTAAAACGACATCTCGATGCCGAATCGCCATCTCGCGCGACTTTGCCATAATGAGCCAGTCGTCGATGTAATTCAGCACACGGATGCCCTGCAGCCTCATAGGGGCCAGAGCTGCATCCATGCACTTCGTGAAGGTGCGAGGGGAAAGAGCTAGACCGAAAGGAAGCACCCGATATTGGTACGCTTCGCCCCCGAAAGCGAACCTCAGGAACTTCCTGTGGGCAGGAAGGATGGAGACATGAAAATATGCGTCCTTTAGATCTATCGTGACGAACCAGTCCTCGAACTGGATCAGATTCACTATCATTTGAATTGTGAGCATCTTGAACCTGAATCTCCTCAGAGACCGATTCAAGTACCTCAGATCTAATATTGGACGTAAGCCTCCACCCTTTTTGGGAACAATGAAATAACGGCTGTAAAAGCCCGACTCCCTGTCTGGCGGAGGGATTTTCTCTATCGCCCCCTTGACCAGCAGAGACTGCACTTCTTGTTCCATAACCTGCCTCTGGGCCGGGGGGACCACAGTCCAGACCACCCCGCTGAACTTCGGTGGTGGAACTCTGAACTGCAATCTGTACCCCCTTCCCACTGTACTCAGGACCCAAGCAGAAATATTCGGGAGGCACATCCATGCGCCGATATATTCTACTAGGGGAACCAGCCTCTCGAGGCTGGTCTCTGGTACCCACCGAACCCCCTGCCCGACCCCCTGAAGCGGCCACCCGGCAGAGCTTAGTCGGGGAGGATTTTCGGTGTGCGCACGCATTCGCTGCCCCGCCGCAGGTCGATTTCGAGGCGGCTGGGACGGCGCACGTACGCGGGAAACCGATGAGGCCCGAAGCGTTGTTAACGGCGGGAACACAACATCGATTTCCCCAGAGCTGCGGGCTCGGAACGACCTCGGTCGTCCGCCCCCGGGAGGGCCAGCTCTGAGCGATCCTGCCGCAGCTAGGACCGCTTGCCAGAAGCCTTCTTCGCCTGAAGGACTTCCCTCAAGTCGCCCTTTGGCTTAGAAGACTTCTGGCGAGAACGTCGCCTCCTTTGCCAGGCTCCCTCGGGAGGGGCGCGGGAAGCGACGCTCTCCTTTTGCGCCTGTCTGTGGGCGCTGGTGGAGGGCCGGGACTGGCCACCAGAGACCTCCCTGCTGGCTACAGGAGGCCCCTGGCGGCGAGGGAGATACTGCCGGAAAGCCGCCGACTGTTTCCTCACCTCCTGGAATCTCTCGACAACGCTATTGACTGCGTCGCCGAAGAGACCCACAGGAGCTATCGGGGAATCCAGAAGGAAGGATTTCTCCTTCTCCTTCATCCCCGACAGGTTTAACCACAGGTGCCTCTCCACGCACACCATGCCAGCCATAGAGCGGCCGATAGCACGGGCCGTCTCTTTGGTGACGCGGAGAGACAAGTCGGTAGCTTTCCGCAGCTCTGTAATATCGTCCGGAGACGGACCCTCTCCCTCATCTAGCTCTTTGAGGAGCTCAGCTTGGTATGCCTGCAGTACCGCCATGGTGTGCAGGCAACTACCAGCTCTACCGGCCGCTCGATACGCCCTGCCCACCAGGGACGACGTGTCCCTGCATGGCTTGGTGGGCAGGACAGGGGCTTTCAGGGACGCTGCTGCCTCGGGAGACAGATAGCTCGCTAACGCCTCCTCGACGCGAGGCAGCATCCCATAACCAGCCTCAGCCGCGCCCACGACACACCCGAAGTCGAGAACTGGGGGTGTCGATAGGCGCGACGAGTATGGTTTTCCCCATGATTTGCACAACTCGTTATGCAAATCCGGGAAAAACGGCAAGCCCCTGCGTGGCGGCTGAGCACGCTTTTTGAAGAAGCGTCCATCCAACCTGCTCACAGGCTGGACTTCCACCTCTTCCTGTGGCCAGTCGATACTGAGTTTGGCCACAGCACGTGTCAGCACGTCCACCAGCTCTTCTTGAGCGGGAGAGTGAAGAGGTGAATTCACCTGCACTCCGCCCGCCTCCAGGCTGAACTGATCTGATCCCTCGGAATCAGACAGCATCAGCACTGGGTTATCAACCTCGTGGGAAGAAGCCGCAGCGCGGGCTTTCTCACGAGGCGGAAGAGCGTCTGAATCATCGGACGAGGATTGGGAAGATGCCTCAGCATGCCCGCCTCCCGTCGCGAGATCCAGTTGTGAGCCCCAGGATCTACGCCGCCGCGCTGCCTCAACAGACGCGGGACCAGACCCACGGGGCTCGCGAGCCTGACCGCCTTCGGTGAAGACGGCCAGCCGTGAGCGCAGCACCCGGAGCGGCAGCCTCTCACACTCGCTGCAGGCGGCACCCTCAAGCGCCGCCTGAGCGTGCTGCGCTCCGAGACACTGCACACACAGCTGGTGTGTGTCCGAGCCCGTGATAGAGCGCGGGCACGGATGAACACACCTTCTAAATTGCTCGCTTGCCATGCTTATTCGAAAAAGGGACTGATATTCAGACAGACAACAGTAAATAGACAAACAATATTCACACAGAGCGCCTCGCTGAAGAGCAAAGACTGTCTGTTGTTTGGGGCGGCGCCTTCTTATAGCTTCCGTGTACGCCGTCGCCGGTTACGTCACGACGTTGCACCAATCGGATTGGTGGCTGATTTCATTCATACTTCAGAGCCGTCACGCTGGGGGCGTTCCCAGAGTGTCGTCACTCGACGACGCAGTGTTGAGTTCCCTCGATATAGGGAACTGAACTGAACAGAGCTGGACAATGACATCACAGTTTTCTACAGCACTTCTTTATAGCTCATAATCATGAAACACGGGAGGACCATTATGCCAATGGATGGTATGCACGTGAGGTTTGCCTTGATGTTGAGAGTGGCGTTAGAACTGTATCTTAGATGTGGGAAAGATTTAAATTTCAGGACACCTCATCTATAGTGTAGCCTTTGAAGCAGGGGATGTTTTGGCCTTTCAACATTTGACACCCTCATCTAAGGTGGCCAGCTACTGGATGGTCAAACCTGAGCTTGTGTCCCATGCCCAATCATGAGAGTTACCTTGATGTTTCAACGTCGCAGCCCATGGAACTAGACAAGGCTGGGGGTGTCCTCTTCCGAGTCGAGCCTAGAGCTGACTGCATACCTGAATTTCTTTTGTTATTTAACTCATTTCATAATTGATCTTTACATAGAATGAAACTGAATCAACACTGTACTAACCTCTGCTGAACAATGACACATTACTTTTTAGATAGGAGACAGTATAACTGAACTCTGTTTGGATCACTGAATCAGTACCTGTTTATCCATTTAAAGCTGCTTTGAAACAATATGTACTGTATAAAGGTGACTTGACTTTATTTTGTCAGAAATATGGTTTTAATTGCTACAGAAAGGAGGAACGGTTTGTGACCAGTTTAGGACAGCGGATGTATGTTTGTGATTGTATTTGTGGTTTTGGTCAGTGCTGTGCTGTCCTGCATGGCGGCTCCTGCTGTATTTCATTGTGGATTGAGGACGTGTGTCCACAAACAGCCTCGGGGCTTTCAATCAGATCCCAGTCGATGAAATGAAAAGGAAATAAACAGCGAGAGGAAAAAAGGGTAGGGAGAAAGAGAATACACATCACAAGATGGAGGATCTATCTCGTAGTCATGTTGTTGCATTTATCTGAGTGGTTTCTCCCCTCTGTCTAAGAGTTCCACTGCTCTCTCTCTCCTTTTTTAAAGTCTGTTTTCCCCTCTGTTTCCCCCCCGGTGCAGTATTGCTTGTATTTCAGATGACAGTGTATGAAATATACAACATGCCCGAGCTTTGATATAACATAGAAGAGAATAGAACAGTTGCATTTGTCAGTGAAAGACAAGGACAGTGTGTGTGCATGTGTGTGTAAGAACATCCCACACAGATGTCGGTTTGAAATCAACAGAACAGAGGAAACATAATTATATGTGTTTAGTTCCTCCCCTCATCTCTCTCTCTGCATGCTCTCATCAGCAGTGAAAAATGGGCTTAATTAACCTGCAGGAAACTTTGTGAATGTGTATGATGCGTGGAAGCGTGTGTCTGAATTGTGTGTTTCTTTTTCAACAACTGTGTCTAAATGAGAGCGGAGGAGAGAAACAGCATGTTAAAAGTGGCTTTGTGGTGGATTTCTCCCTGTAAAACATGTTTCAGAGAGAAGTAGATCAAATTTTCTATTACTGTGCTTTTGACATTATAAATCAGTGACTTCTAAAAAGATATACAGTATATATGTACCCAAGAGGGTGCTTGGAAAGATTTCAATTCTGCTTTGTTAAACAAATGAAGCAGAAAACTGACCCCAAACCTTTGAACAGTAGTGAAAAATGAACCAATATATGGTTTGCTATCATGAGCAAAGGTGTATTATATAGTAGCGTGCTTTTATGAGCATTGTCAGGGTGAAATAGTTTTGCTGTGTGTGTGTAGTATGATATGAATAAAAGTGGGCCACAATTCGAGATCATTAATTAGGATGCGCTGTGCTTTCGTGCTTTGGCTGGGTCAGAACAGCCCCCACAGTCTACAAACACACACACAGTACTTCAATAATGAGGCCCTGTCTGTGTCGCACACTGCCCTCTATCACTGCCTACGGATTAGTATGCACACTTACACACCTACACTAACGATCATGCTCTCTTTCCCTTTGTGTGTGCGTTTTGGTGTTAGGTTCATCAAGCTGTAGTCCTTTCACCCTGCTCAGTGTGAGATATCACTCTCTTGCTCATCATGAATGAGGTCTTTTTAATATCTCAAGAGTTTTAGACAACTGCAAGATTAGACACAATGAGACATTTATGTGCCAAGCATTTTTTCCCTGATCAAAAGGCCTCACAAATATGTTTCTCTTCGAGTCTTATAAGGTATGTCAATTTAATGCATTAAGTGAATTAATTAGTTATAGGGAAAAAATAACACGTTTAAATGATTAATGCATCTAACGTACCCGCCACGTCCCCAAACCTACATAGTTTATACATTTCATGCAGTTGATTGGTGACGAACCTGAAGCAGGGAAACAGCTCACTGTGTGATGTAGCCTATATAATTCAGTTATAGAATGGCATGCCCCTGTATGGCTTTTGTTTCATATTTATATCATGATATAGTTAAGCAATAGCACATGAGTAACGAGTGCAATATCACACGAGTTCTGTTTTTTGTCCCAAGTGTAAATGTTATATTGATTTTATACAACTGTTCAAAAAATAAGTTAATATTGTGAAAAAAATCCTGTCGTCATTGGCGCAATAAATTCTGGATCCATCTGTTGTATCCAATCGGCAACCTCCCACGATCTCTCTTGAAGCCAATATGGAAGTAATGTAAGCTGCAATTCATCGACTGGCCACAGGCTCCAGAAGGGAGCAGAATCTCATTGAGCCCCATGTTAAAATGCCCAACTTCACAGCAGAAAAAAACATGTTTACAGCCTGGTACAAATTGTGGTTTTGGCCTATACGGCTAATTTTGACCTTCATGACAACTGTGAGGGGGTGATTTTTTTTTATAACTCATTTGTTTACGTTATAAAAGCCTTAAAGTTCTGCATGATTAAGGGATCATTTATCCGCCGTCTATAGTCATTGCATCACCTCAGCTCCACCCACATCCCGCCTTTTTGCCCATTTTCTGTTATCCGGTAGTGACACGCAATGACTCGCTCGCAAGATGGCAACGGCCAGCTCGCCCCTACTTTAAGTTTCAGAGCGTCTTATCCTATAATCCTATGGGTGACGTCACGGACACTACGTCCATATTTTTTTTACAGTCTATGGTCGTATCCTTCATTGCATGGGAAATGCATGGGAGGCCACATCTGAAGGAGTCTTTGAATTGGGACAGCCTTCGTTGCCCCGCTGTGATGCAATCTCCCTTAAAATGTGGCCAAGAAGGATGCAGCCTCTGAATTAGGATGCAGCTACAGACTTACCCATTTAGACATTTACTGCAACCTAGCAGTTTTAGTTTCTTATTTATTTAGAGTAGCTTTTCATTAAAAAAGCAAAAAAGCTTTTTATTAAAAAAAATTATATTTCCATATTAATAAAAAAATTAGGTATAGTTCACCCCAAAATTCTGTCATTTACTTACCCTCAGCCTAACAGTTTAAATCAAATGAAATAGTTTTTTTCTAAAGCTACTTTGTTTAATGTTTATCAGATGCTTTTCTCATTTAACACAATAATGACTTAAAATGATAATTTGTGGGTAATTTCTCAGCCAAATTTTATGTGCGATTTAATTTGCAATTCATTCTAATTCTAATCTAAAATCTAATCTAATCTAATCACTTGAAATATAAATAAATAAATGTTATGGTGCTATTGTGTGATGATGTATATGTGTAGATAGCTACAATTGAAAGTCAAAGTAAATGTTAAAAATCGGTTTTCTTTTTGCATATCTCTCAATCTGTGAGACGTCTCACCTGAGAAACTTTAGTGTGTGGTTCATGAGTGAGGGTGACAGAGAGAGAGAAAAAGACAAAGGCCCTGATTTGAAAACTTAATTACATCCCTGGAAAAGCATGTCATCACAACAATGAGATATACATCGTTGAGTGTTTAATTGAGCATGAAAAGAATTCTTTTTAGACCGTAACGCAAAAACTGCTTCTGCCAGGCCAGCAAGGGCAAGGCAATTATGCAAGCTCACCGGTGTGCCGTTTGCATGTCACAAAGACTTAACCCTGCAAAACGGAGACTTGACTCAGGGGGACACCTGCACCATCTCAGTCACCATGACAACCTGGCCTACACTGTCATTCACCAAGACACCTGCAAGTCTTTCCCTATACGCCTATGTGTGTGTAATTCCAGATCATCTGTTAAGGTGGTTTCTCAGACCAAACCAAAGACTGAGAAGTCAGAAAACACATGATGAAGTCCTTCCCAAACAGACCAACAATGGCACAAATGACAATTCCCGTATATCCTAATATCCCATGACTTCTGTTCTCTGGTGATGTTTTTCAGAGCAAGGGCTAGGCAATCTTTCACTCACATGAGATGCAACAATAGCGAACCACAATGATCCAACGATTTAATCAATATCCCATGAACAAAATTAAGTTCTGCCCTACTTTTTTTTGTTGAGAAGCTGTAATCAGATACATGTCAAAAAAATAAAAAAAATACTTTTGCTATTTCAGTTTTATACCAACTTTACCTGTGACTGGGTCATTGAACTGTCAGTTCAAAAGCTCACGATGTGGATCAGTCCAGTTTTTGAACGAATCATTCAAACAATACAGGGTTTGCTGACTGAATCAACTGATTCAAAAGAGTCTAAATAACAATTCATTCAATCATTTAATTCATGCATCACTAATTGTTTCATTAAATACAATTTATATTTAATAATTACTTTAATTTCAATCTTCAAATCATTTGATAATAAGAATTTGATGTTTTTTTAATTATTTTTTATATAAATTCTCAGTCTTTATTGACTCACAAGAGTGAGTAAAAGATGACAGAGTTTTCATTTTTGGATCTATTAATCCCTTTAAATCTCTTTAAATTGAGAGCAAATTAAGATTCTTTCTAATTCTTACAAAAAATCATCTGAGCTTTATTATCCAAGGATTTGAGACTAAAAGCATATTCATGAATGATGCATAAATTTAATCTGTTAAATGTGTAAGAGCAAACTTTGAGCAATGCTATTTTCCTGATGTTTGTGTATTGCACTTATGGTGAATCAGCATTCATCACTCCGTATCCATTCACGTTGCATTCTTCTGATCATCCAGTGCCTGAGTTGCTTTTTTAGATTCAGACAAACATGCTAACAAAAGAAAAACAGCACATGTTCGATGCTGATGACCATTTAAGTCTTTCTGAATGGAATCTAATTTTCCTCAGTCAGCATGGGCTTCTGTTACATCCATTCGCCAAATTACCGCATACCAAATTAGGCCGAAAACACAACACTGCACACTGCACACACCGTTTCTGTCCCCTTTTTTCATCCGCTCTTCGTCTTGTTTTTTTTTTTTACATAACAATCCGTGACATCTTCTGTATTGATATTCAAATTAGTACAGAGCTTTGGGTGGACTTAGATGAAATTCACCAGCTATTTATACACGGAGGATATTATATCCAATGCTTTGCTTTAACGCCATCCGGGCTTAGCTTGGATTAGTGAGGCGTAAACAAATGCACAAAGGCTTTTGCGCTTTCTCCGCAGATTTTGTTCTCACGTTATCTGAACTAGCAAACTGCGATCCCGAAAAGATCAAGCAATTGTTTCATTGTGTTTTTTTGCACAGAGCGAGAAATCCCTGTTGGGATTCCATAGTGTTTTGTTTTTTTAAACAAAGAGCAAGATGCCCAGTCATGAAACAAATAGAAAAAACTCTTTCTTTCATTACTAGACGGCCTTGTTGTTTTCGTCCTAGCTTAAAAGATGCTAGTTTCACTTTCCTCCCTCCCTCATTCTGCCTATCCGAGGGGTGTTTATCTTTCTTCAGGATGCGGTGATACTTACTGTGACAGCTGCTGGATGAGTTAGAGGGTAGAGATCCCTTTGTTGAAAGCTTGGCCAGAGTTCCTCAGCGTCCCTTGAACTGCCCTCTCCATGCTGGAGGTTTGTTGATTAAGCCTGTGGCCCATTAACCTCTCAGGTGTGGGTGTTGGCCGCTGGGGTTTGATCCACATCTGTTGGACCTTTAGGCCACTGCAGTGGTGGGCTGCACACAGAGCTCAGTGTGAGGTAGGAAGGGTCGCTTCTAAGGTCTGTGTGTGCACGTGGAGAATGTGGATCTTTAGAGACTTAAAGATGTAGGACCTCTAAAGTACACAAACAGTATCTGTCCGTCTTCTCATTTTACATTACACACATGATAAGTTTATAATATGTATTACATCAGCATACATTCTTAGAAGAAAAGGTTCTATTTAGAACCTTAAAGGGTTCTACATATTTGGAACCCCTAAAGTGCTATATAGAAACCTTTTTAATGGTTAAATCAAAAGAACCCTTTAGGGTTCTTTGTAACCAGGAAAAAGGTTCTATATGGAACCTTTTATGGGTTCATTCATTATCATTTGTTTTGTCCTTTCTGTATCGAATATTTCATATTATTGACAAACATTTCACTGCATTATTCAGTGTATTCAAATGCATTTATGAATGGAAATGAAAATTCAAAATATGGGGCTTAGAAAATGTATATATTTATCTCATTTTGTGTAGTTAATCAATATCACACGAAGAGTGCCGTTTCAGTTTTTCTCCTCCAAAAATCAGCATGATTAAAATATGATATTAAGTTACTACAACAGTTTAATAAACAATAATTGAATTACAATAATTTAACTACAAAATGTTGCAGAATAATGTAATATGTTAATGAATATAGCCTAAAGAACCTTTGTGACAAAAGGGTTATTTCTTGTCATTATAGAACATTTGTAGCATAAAAGGTTCTTTGGAGTTGAGTAAAGAACCCAATGGTTCTATAGAACACCAATAAACCCTTTTTGTCTAAGAGTGTATGAGTCAAGTCAGACGACTACAGGGTCTCATCTCAAGATCACTCTTTTAACATTTCATCTATTGACAAAATTTTCACTACGTGGTTCAAGTGACCCAATTCCAATTTTTTTCCTCTCATGTGTCACAGATCAGATATGACGTGAACGTGTAAGCAGGAAAAAATGGTCAAGGGTTCTCCTCTTTTTTCTCTGCCTTACGAGAAAAATGTTTTGCAGACCTTTTAAAGATGTGTGGAAAAGTGCGGAAAGTAAAACATTGAATAATCATTTTGACTGCGTCCATCGCGGCGTTTTACTTCCTTTTCCAGTTAAGTACATCTGGGCTGTTTCGCCAGTGTACAATGTAAATATTTTAAGTTAACAATGTAAATATTATAAGTGCAAATATCGGATACGTGGGATGATGTGATATTCAAATGACGTGGATTTTAAAAAAGTTTAATAATTATATAATTATATATTTCTTACACCGTGTATACACTTGAAGTGAGCAGTGCAACATGACAACAAACGCAAATAGAGCCTATTATATTCAGAAATGCTGCTTACACTGGATGCAGCACGACACAACAAATTCAAAACAGTAAACGGGTGCCCTATTCTGTTTCTGACATACATGTACTTCAAGCGCTCATTCTACTTTTGGCTTGAAGAACAAATGGATTTACAATGGTCGCTTTACTCTGTTAGCCGTCAAGTATTCATTGAAGTCATTGATGCCCATGAGTTTATGTCAGCTGTTGAAAGTTCATTAAGTAATTTTGCCAGTGATTTTGATGCAAATGTGTTTTTTCATTGTCTCTTATAATAACATTTTATTGTCGTATCTTTAATATCGCAAAAAATAACTTGTTCCCTTATTATACCCTAGCAGATTTAAACACACACACGCACGCACACACGCATGCACGCACACACACACACGCACACACACACACACACATGCATGTATTTACCATACATCTTGGTAGATTCACTCATGTAGACCACTGATCATTTATCTGTATTATCCTCAAACGTCAGTGAATCACAGCGGCAAGTGGACAGAAACAGAATTTGATTACACCGACAGCAACTTTGACAGGATTTACATGTTTTTGCATAGATAATGTCACTTTTTGTTGACTTTCACATGTGCAGTGATCTGTGGGCTTTTGTTGGTTTATGTTTTTGCTCTGCTGGCATTGATGTGGTTTTATCTATTTGACTGTCTGCTCATCGTGACCTCCAGTCCATCCGTTTGCACAAGCTCTCCACAATCGCTTCACATCCTGACTCCATAGACGATCACAACACAAGAGACGTGGAAACATATTGTCAAGACACCCAACCCCCCGACCCTTGTATCTCTTTTGCTCTCGTCTTGTCTTTCGTCTTTTCCTTGCATCTCCCTCGATCACTCTTTTATGACACACTCCAAAGCGTGGCTATGAAAAGACAGGAAGTGAGGGTAACGGTAGTATGTTCCCTCTTGACAAGATGCTTAGAAGTGAAGTTTCTTCTTATTCTCACTGTTGTTTGCGCGAAATGCCAAAAACAACACGGTGTAAGTCTGGAAACAAACAAACAGCAGAGAAAAAGAGAACACCAAAACACCCTAAAAAAGATATTTCTGTTGTGTTAAGTCCTTTCTTTCTCCGTCTGATCTTCCAAGGCCGTCTGAGGGAGCGGATCATGTCTCTGACAGCAGACTTCCTCAGGACATACAGGGGAAGTCAGAGATGACGTGTTCTACAGAAATGTCATTTCTCTCTTGTAGCCGAGCGTCCTCGGGCTGAATGACAGTCTGAAGCCGAGAGGCGTCACTGAACTCAGGGTGGCTGAAGGCTTTCTCTATCCCTCCTGCTCTTTTCGCTAGTATTGAAATTAGAAGCTGTGCTTTCAGAGGCTATAAACACAACACTGTGGCCTGGTAGATGTGTTTTGGATTTTTTGCTGAGATTACAGAGATTACGAACAGCATTATGAGCATATTTCATAAAGAAAACAATGAAAAAGGGATAAAACAAGAATAGTATCATGAGAGGAAAGATAAAAGGCCTTGAATTTCTCTCATTAGGGCCTATTGTTGGAAGGATCGGTTGCTCATGTTCTTGCTCATCTCAGTTGAATAAATGCTGTGTTTTTGTCTGTATCAAAGCTACATTTCAGAAAAAAATATGCGAGATCTACTATTTTTATTTCCCTAGTTCACACTTATATCAAATTAAATAGAGTAAAGATTATGCGTATTTGGCGTGCTGTCGGAATTTGGCCCTAAAATGAAAATGGTAAACGAAAGAAGGTAAATCTGCTGTATATATACACCCCTCTCATCGTTGATTAGCATGATGTGCTCCACTTGTGTTTAATTAGGTTTAATTATCTCTACGTGCTCCTCCCGAAATTTTGTTAATTTATTTTTATTATTTTCAAATTATTTTTTTGTTGCCATATGTTCAGTATCGTAATGCATAAAATGCACAATATTCATGCAATAAATTGCAGACTTCTAAAATATCCTTTTATATTTAATATTTCTTTCTCTCTAGGTGATGAATGGTACCTGTGCCGGCTGACTCTGACCCTCTCCAACCTGTCAGATCTCCAGTGGGCCATGTTCCCCTACCCCTACCTGGCAGCGGTGGGCCCTGACACTGGTGCTGCCTCTGTGGTCTACAAGCTTGTGGCCCGGAGTGCCGATGGCTCAGTGGGAACAGCTCACTTCCTTTTGGTTGATGGTGGGTTTGATGGGCAGACGCTTTAATCATCTGAAAACTGTCGATACAATCATGCTGCTAGTTACAATGCCGCCCCACTTTAGATAGAAAGGGAATTAGACTGATTTCTCACATGCAGACATGCATTACATGATCAATAATTTGAACCCCCATGCATTGTTCATGCTTCAAACTCAAATGATTTAGCACTTTAGCTAACACAATCACATTAGGTTTGTGAGAGAAATTAACAGACATATACTGACAGAAGGCTTAACGTTTTGTGTTTAGGGGATAAAGTTGCCATGAAATCATAATAGACACCACGGATTTGCTTTTATTTCGAAACAATGGTAATGACATGCCTTTTTAATTAGCATTTCAGTTTATTACTGCTGTAATTGAAGTCACTAATGTAATCCATGCTGTTTCCATAGTTATTCGTTCCTGTTCACTGTACATGACTTATTTTGTGCACCGAGACCAACAAAGGTTAAATGAATTTGAGTTAAGTTTCTCATGCAGAAGCCACTGACAGGTGACGTGAATAACACTGATCATCTCGTTAGTAGATATTCCCTATAGAGATAATATCATCTCTATAAACTGTTCATCACAGAACCTGTTAATAGGTGGGATATATTTGGCAGCAAATGAACATTTTGTCCTCAAAGTTGGTGTGTTATAGCAGCTAGCAGTGTGTAAAGGATTTGAGCGAGTTTGACAAGGGCCAAATTGTGATGGCTAGATGTCTGGGTCGGAGTATGTCCAAAACTGCAGCTCTTGTGGGGTGTTCTCTAGCCTGACATCGTCATACTCAATTCTAGTCAGAATATTCAGAGTCTGATACTGCTCCATTGGGCTGTAATTTACAACCAATCAGAGCAACGATTGGAGCGACGCATAACGTTAGTTGTCAAATGTCAACAGAACTCAACTCCACTGTGTTGCCAAGTCTGCAGTTTTCCTGAGGGTTGCTTCCGTGGGTTGAAGCGACCTCAATTATGTGATATATAGACCCAGGAATGTGAATTTTAACATGCATCCATGCCAAAATAACACAAATTTTACCCCCCAAATGCCATTCTTTTTCCCGGTGAACCCCCCTGAAAAGCTATTGGGCTTGGTTTGGGCTAGTAGTTGGCAGGTTTTGTTGCAAAAAAATTTGGCAACCCTGTCTGCACGCAGATTTAAAGGATACTCATCCTTTCTGAGAGAAATAGTGCAGGTGAATGCATACATCTTACGAACAAGTTCTCTGTTTAGGATGAGAACAAATTCACCCTAAGTACCGTGGATGATTATGTTACTGTTTCTCATCTGTCTATCATCATTTAAAGCCCGCCCTGACAATTTCATTGATCCGAACAGTTTCTGTTCAGGCATAATTACTCCTCTGTGGATCAAGTCCAGACTGATGCCCAAGCTCAAATGTTGTAGGCGGGGCTGAGTTTGGCTGGCACCCAGGCTAGGTGTTCCCACCTGCAGTGGTCAGAATCTATCAAAAGTGGTCCAACTGGAACAGTGGTGAACTGGCGACAGGGTCATGGGTATCCAAGGCACATTGATGCACCTGCAGAGTGAAGGCTGGCCCGTGTGGTCCAATCAAACAAACTACTGTTGCTCAAATTGCTCAAGAGGTTAATGCTGGTTCTGACAGAAAGGTGTCAGAATGCACAGTGCATCACAGTTTGTTGTGTATGGGACTGCAAAGCTGCAGACCAGTCAGGGTGCCCACGCTGACCCCTGTCCACTTCCGAAAGCACCAACAATGGGCATGTGAGCATCAGAACTGGGCCACAGAGCAATGGAAGATGGTGGCCTCAGCTGATGAATCATAATTACTTTTACATCACATGGATGGCTGGGTGTGTGTGTGTTTCGCTTACCTGGGGAACACATGGCACCATGATGCACTATTGGAAGAAGGCAAGCAGGCAGAGGCAGTGTGATGCTTTGGGCAATGTTCTGCTGGGAAACCTTGGTTCCTGCCATCCATGTGGATGTTACTTTGACATGTACCACCTGCCTTAGCATTGCTGCATTAGCATTGTGACCTCTTTCAGCAGGATAATGTATCCTGCCACAAAGCAAAAATGATTCAGGAATAGTTTGAGGAGCACAACAACAAGTTTGAGGCATTGACTTGAAATCCAAATTGGATCTCAATACAATTGAGCATCTGTGGGATGTGCTGACCAAACAAGTCCGAACAATGGAGGCCCCACCTTGCAACTTACAAGACTTAAAGGATCTGCTTCTAACAACTTGGTGCCATATACCACAGCACACCTTCAGGGTCCAGTGGAGTCCATGCCTTGACAAGTCAGGGCTGTTTTGGCAGCAAAAGGGGGACCAACAAAATATTAGGAAGGTGGTCATAATGTTATGCCTGATCAGTGTATGTGTGCATGCTGATCTATGTGTGTGTTTAGGACAGGTGTGTCATACTCGTTTTATTGTACCCCTAGGACATCTTCAGAAACATCATAACCTCTTATAATGGCTAGTCATTCATCATCTGATATGTTGTGACATTACAAAATTACTTCTCTGGTCCATAAGGATTTAGACTCTGCTATAAATATTCTGTCTCTGGTGATATTACGCTCAGATCTTTATAAAAATCTAGCTTTGTTTCCTAGACCTATAGCGTTCTTTTTTCAAGTTTTCGATCAGTCTTTTATGTTGAATGTCATTCATTGTCAAGGCAATTTACTCTTTAATACATGTTTTAAATATTTAAGTATTTTCAGGTAAGATGCCTTTCAGAAACATTTTTTTTTTTACCAACACCACACTTTTTATGCAAATATAACAAATCATTAATGCCAGTTAGATAATAATTTTTCTTTTGTTTAGCAGCATGTAATTGTGTACACCTGAATAGTCAATTGTTACATCAGTTTTACTTAAAGGGATCCCATGGTGTTGAGACTTGTATGGCTTAATATAACATAAATGATGTCTCTTACTGAATTATGTGGTAGAAAACCCATGAAAGATCTACGTTATTTAAGTCTTAAAATAACGTAGATCTTTCATGGGTTTTCTACTACATAATTCAATAAGAGACATCATTTATGTTATATTAAGCCATACAAGTCTCAACACCAGGGGATCCCTTTAAACGTAAAACAACAAACTGGGCAGTTCTTAGCCAGAATAAGTGGAGATAGTCGGTACAGATCATAAAGTTCGCATCGTTATCGACTTTTTCATTATTTGAAGAGGTCTTGTAAAGACAGAATCAAGCATGATCCTGAATGAGAGTCTTTGCAGATGAGTCTTCAAACAGCTGCAAGAAGGGCAAGGCAGAGCGAGTACAGCTGGGAGATCTGCTCCGCCTCAGCAGCTGTGTTCTTCAACCACCTCCTCTTCCTCCTCTCCCAAATAATGACACGCTCAAGGGGACAGCGGTTAAAATGAGCTCTTGTCTTGCTATTGTCCTGAAGGAGGAACAGAGGGGAGCATATTGCTCCTCACACACACACACAGATGCACTGAACCACAGCTGGCAGAAGGGCCCCTTACTCCTAATGTGTGTAAAAAGACTTCAAGGCTTTTATGACTTTGTAATCCTCTTGCACTTTGAGCTGAACTTTACAAGATTTGCTCTTTTAATATATGATTATAAACAAGTGCCATATCACAGTTTTAGGCGATTTATGGAGATTTTTTCTACATGCCACAAATCATTATTTCAAATTTTAGGCAGGTTGTTCCTACTATGCAATACATTTTCATATCCCTATAATAGGCCTACATGTTGTAATATACTGGATAATTATTTTTATATTTAAAATGTTTGTTATATTTTTTTAAAATGTGGAAATGTAAATGCTCTTTTTACTACGATCAGTGATATTTTAGTATTATTTATATTATTATTTATTAATATTTTGAATTAGCTTTTATTGTATAATAATTTAATCGTTTTAGTCATTTTATTATTTTATTTAAACTAAAATATGTTAATTTCAGTTCAGTTTCCAAGCTTTTTATGTTTAATTTTTTTCATGTAATATTTTATTAGGGCCCAAGCCCTGAAAGGGCGCAGAGCCCTATTGTTCTTCTAAGGATTATTATTATTATTATTAGGGCCCAAGCCCTGAAAGGGCGCAGAGCCCTATTGTTCTTCTAAGGATTATTATTATTATTATATATTATTATTTTTTTTACCGACTATTTGGGCATTTTTGGGACCCTTCCCATGCTCGAAAACTCTTGAAACTTTGCACACGCATCAGAATGCGCGGCCATCAGGGCCGGGCTGAGGCTGGGACCCGGGCGTGGCAGGGGGGCTCGACAGCGCCCCCTAAAGTGGGGTCTGAAAACGTGGTCTATAAATCAAACCGACTTGCACGTACATATATGAAACTCGGTACACATATAGAGCTCATCGGGCTGAACAACTTTCGTGCTCTAAGTTATGCGTCAGCCCAACAGGAAGTGAGCTATTAGGGGTTGTTGAACGCATGCTGTGGAACGCATGCTGTGGAATTTGCGATACTCCTCCTAGACGATTCACCCGATCAGCACCAAACTCGGTCAGCGTGAAGTCAACACACTGAGGATGCCAAATTGCGAGCACCTTTTTGATATCTCAAACGGTTTGGCCGTGGCGAAGAGACGAATTTATGGCGAGAAAAGGGAAACAGGAAGTGTGTTATAACTTCTGCATACATTAATTCATTTTGATGAAACTTCAGATGTGTGTTCGTTGTAGGAGGCCGATCACATGGATATGACTTTTGTGAGTCAAAGTTATAGCGCCACCAACTGGCAGCAGGAAGTGTGTCACTTTCAAAATTGCTTTAAATCCCCATCTTATTTTCATCCGATTCACTTCAAACTTCATCAGTATAATGTCAAAACATGGCAGATATAGACATATGAATGGATTCCTGATTCTTGAAATACTGTTGTCATGGCAACGTGTCAAAGTCTAATAATCTTTTTATGTGTTTTTGAGACTCTTAGCATGCTTGAAATTGCATGAAACTCAACACACACATCTGACATGCTGTCCAGAAGATGCAAGCAAAGATTCAGAAACGGGCGTGGTAGAGGGGCTCAATAGCGCCATCTTTTGTCCAAAGTGGGGGGTTAGTTTTATCTACAGTCACCAAACTCGGTATATATATTGTACTTTTCGAGCCGGACAACTTTCTAATTTACTGTCATTAGCTCTGACCAACAGGAAGTCAGATAATTTGGTTGGAAGATAATAAGAAGTGGCAAAGCGAGCTCTGAGTTTTTACCCTCTCCTCAAAAGCGATTCATTCAATCTCCTCCAAACTCGGACAACATGAAGTAAATATACAGAAGATGCTAAAATGCGAACGGTTATTGGATATCTCAAACGGTGTTCCCGTAGCAAAAGCCTAAAAAACACAAAATAAGAACACAAGTGCCTGGTTCATAAATAAGGCTATACTCCCACCTGCTGGTTATTCTATATAATCACAGTTTTTTTTTCTTTTTTTTTCTCAACACTTATGCTCTCATTTAAATGACCAGTAGGGGGCAATATTGTATAAGTTTTCAAGCAAAAAAAACTTGCCTCTGTGTGTGTGTGTGTGTGAATGGTTTTCTAGCCTGGGGACTTCAACCTGAATGCACAAAGACTCATGGGGACTTCCTAATGGGTACAAAAGCTTATAAATCAAACAGAATGAGTTACTTTGAAAAGGTGAAAATGCAGAAAGTTGTGTGATGGGTAGATTTAGGGGCAGGGGCAGTGTAGGAGGACAGAATTAATGTTTTGTACAGCATAAAAACCATTACGTCTATGGTGAGTCCCCAGAAAGATAGTGAACCAGATATGAGTGTGTGTGTGTGTGTGTGTGTGTGTGTGTGTGTGTGTCTGGCTGTGTGTATGTGTTGTGGATGGGGGAATGGGGGAGGGGCTGAGCTGATTTGAGTTCCCTGCAGCATACTTCAGCATTACTAGTGTGTGTGTGTGTGTGTGTGTGTGTGTGTGTGTGTGTGTGTGTGTGTGTGTGTGTGTGTGTGTTGTTCTAGCCTGGTGGGGACTTAAACCTGAATGCACACAGACTCATGAGGACTCGTGTAACTGTAGGGACCTAAACTGAGGTCCCAATGGGTACAGAAGCTTATAAATCAGACAGAATGAGTTCTTTTGAAAAGGTGAAAATGCAGAAAGTTGTGTGATGGGTAGGTTTTGGGGTAGGAGCAGTGTAGGAGGACAGAATATATGGAGTGTACAGCATAAAAACCATTACGTCTATGGTGAGTCCCCAAAAAGATAGTGAACCAGACATGAGTGTGTGTGTGTGTGTGTGTGTGTGTGTGTGTGTGTGTGTGTGTGTGTGTGTATGTGTGTGTGTGAGAGAGAGAGAGAGAGAGAGAGACACTTTTCTGTCTAAAAAGATTACCTCTCAATGCTTTGGCCTGCATCAAAGGATTAAACATATTATTCTGGGTTTGAATAAAAAAATAAATGTATAAAACAAGTTTATTTGTAGGGCATTGACAATATTGTTTTATATAATTAGTTAAATAATTGTGGTAATACAAATAATTATAATTAAAAAAATATAAATATAAAAAAAATTACCCCCCCCTCTCCCTCTCTCAGGATCACTCTGTGTGTGTGCGTGTGTGTGTGTGTGTGTGTGTGTGTGTGTGTGTGTGTGTGTGTGTGTGTGTAGGGGGTCTCTCTCACTCTGTGTGTGTGTCACCTTGTCTCTTGTTTTTTCATAATTTAACCCTTTCATTTCATAGGCTATCACAAATATCTATCACTTTATTGTGAAAATAAGTAAAACAAAAACATATATTATATCTTTAATTAAATACTGGTCTTCTGAACTTACAAAATTTTGAGCTGCAAAAAATACATTTGCACATAATTGAAAGTGATATCCTAATACTTTTAATTGTTTTCTATAACATGGGCTTTAAAGAAGGTCATGCGCTGTGTTTGCAAAGATCACGCATGACACCTCTTTAAACTAATTATTTATTGATAGAATTCAAATGGATAAAAAAAAAAAATTCACATGATCTTATAAAAGTGGCTGTTTATAATAAACTTCCATAAATTATATGCACGCATATTACTCTTCCCTGACACTGATATTAAAATCATTGTTGCGGTCTCTGTGATTTGGCTTAATTTATTTTTAAGAGAAGTGTAAGGATAATACAACTTCAGCATTTGGACAGTATTCTGCACTCATTTTGAAATTGACATTTGACATCACCTGACATAAAATTAAAGAATAAAATTTAACTGATCTCATAGATGTGAGTGTTGTGGTTCCTGGTCATAGCAGCACCAGTTGCTGCAGTTAATGAGGTGAATTCAAATGACTTTGACATAGTCCCTTTATTTATTTTTTCCCATATTAAATGCCTATTGGCCTGCTGGTCACAGTAAAGCTGATGCCACCGGGGTGGCGGTGCCACCGGCTTGGGCCCGTCATCGCTGCTCGCAGCTTTAATTATTATTATTATTATTATTATTATTATTATTATTATTTTAACCCGACTATTTGGGCATTTTTGGGGCCCTTCCCATGCTCGAAAACTCTTGAAACTTTGCACACGCATCAGAATGCGCGGCCATCAGGGCCGGGCTGAGGCTGGGACCCGGGCGTGGCAGGGGGGCTCGACAGCGCCCCCTAAAGTGGGGTCTGAAAACGGGGTCTATAAATAAAACACACTTGCACGTACATATATGAAACTCGGTACACATATAGAGCTCATCGGGCCGAACAACTTTCGTGCTCTAAGTTATGCGTCAGCCCAACAGGAAGTGAGTTATTATGGGTTGTTCGGAAAACGCATGCTGTGGAATTTGCGATACTCCTCCTAGACGATTCACCCGATCAGCACCAAACTTGGTCAGCATGAAGTCAAGACACTGAGGATGCTAAATTGCAAGCAACTTTTTGATATCTCAAACGGTTTGGCCGTGGCGAAGAGTTGAATTTATAGCGAGAAAAAGGAAACAGGAAGTGTGTTATAACTTTTGCATACATTAATTCATTTTGATGAAACTTCAGCTGTGTGTTCGTTGTAAGAGGACGATCACATGGATATGACTTTTGTGAGTCAAAGTTATAGCGCCACCAACTGGCAGCAGGAAGTGTCACTTATGTCCAAAGTGGGGGGTTAGTTTTATCTGCAGTCACCAAACTCGGTATATATATTGTACTTTTCGAGCCGGACAACTTTCTAATTTACAGTCATTAGCTCTGACCAACAGGAAGTCAGATAATTTGGTTGGAAGATAACACAAAGTGGAAAGCGAGCTCTGAGTTTTTACCTTCTCCTCAAAAGCGATTCATTCAATCTCCTCCAAACTCGGACAACAATGAAGTAAATATACAGAAGATGCTAAAATGCGAACGGTTATTGGATATCTCAAACGGTCTTCCCTTAGTAAAAGCCTAAAAAAGACAAAATAAGAACACAAGTGCCTGGTTCATAAATAAGGCTATACTCCCACCTGCTGGTTATTCTATATATCACACTGTGTTTTTTTCTGTTTTTTTTCTGTTTTTTCAACACTTATGCTCTCCCTTAAATGACCAGTAGAGGGCAATATTGTATAAGTTTTCAAGCAAAAAACCTTGCCTCTGTGTGTGTGTGTGTGTGAATGGTTTTCTAGCCTGGTGGGGACTTCAACCTGAATGCACACAGACTCATGGGGACATGTGTCATTGATTTCTACAGTGTGTGTGTGTGTGTGGGGGGGGGGGGGGGGATTGTGGATGGGGGATGGTAAATGGGCTTAACTGATAAGAGTTGCCTGCAGCATACTTCAGCATTACTACTGTGTGTGTGTGTGTGTGTGTGTGTGTGTGTGTGTGTGTGTGTGTGTGTGTGTGTGTGTGTGTGTGTGTGTGTGTGTGTGTGTGTGTGTGTGTGTTCTTTTTTCTAGCCTGGTGGGGACTTCAACCTGAATGCACACAGACTCATTGGGACACGTGTCACTGGTTTCTACAGTGTGTGTGTGTGTGTGTGTGTGTGTGTGTGTGTGTGTGTGTGTGTGAGAGAGAGCCACTCTTCTGTCTAAAAAGATTACCTCTCAATGCTGTGCTTTGGCCTGCAGTAAAGGATTAAACATATTATTCTGGGTTTGAATAAAAAAATTCATGTATAAAACCAGTTTATTTGTTGGGCATTGACAATATTGTTTTATATAATTAGTTAAATAATTGTGTTAATACAAATAATTATTAATAAAAAAATATAAATATAAAAAAAAATTACTAAAAAAAGAAAAAAACACATTTAATTGTCTTTAATCTTCTCATTTTTACAACTTTTTTTCCCTTTTCTTTTTAATGCCTTTTGTTTAAGGACAAACATGAGAACCAATGAGCTACCGGCATATAGAATAACCAGAAGGTGGAAGTGTAGCCTTATTTAGTAACCAGGTTGGATATGTCCTAGGGAACACTGTTTTGAAGATAAAACTATTGTTGTTATTGCAAAACAGTGTTTTCAGACAGTGAAATAAAAACAATGTTCTCTCACTGTTTAGATTTTGTGTCTGTCATTCCCCCCCTTCCCCCCCCTTCTCTCTCAGGATCACTCTGTGTGTGTGTGTGTGTGTGTGTGTGTGTGTGTGTGTGTGTGTGTGTGTGTGGAGGGGGTCTCTCTCACTCTGTGTATGTCGCCTTGTTTCTTGTTTTTCATAATTTAACCCTTTCATATCATAGGCTATCAGCAATATCTATCACTTTATTGTGAAAAATAAGTTTAAAAAATGTATTATATATATATAACACTGGTCTTCTGAACTTACAATATTTTGAGCTGCAAAAAATACATTTGCACATAATTGAAAGTGATATCCTAATACTTTTAATTGTTTTCTATAACATGGGCTTTAAAGAAGGTCATGTGCTGTGTTTGCAAAGATCACGTATGACATCTCTTTAAACTAATTATTTATTGATAGAATTCAAATGGATAAAAAAAATAATTTCACATGATCTTATAAAAGTGGCTGTTTATAATAAACTTCTATAAATTTTATGCACGCATATTACTCTTACCTGACACTGATATTAAAATCATTGTTGCGGTCTCTGTGATTTGGCTTAATTTATTTTTAAGAGAAGTGTAAGGATAATATAACTTCAGCATTTGGACAGTATTCTGCACTCATTTTGAAATTGACATTAGACATCATCTGACATAAAATTAATGAATAAAATGTAATTGATCTCATAGATGTGAGTGTTGTGGTTCCTGGTCATAGCAGCACCAGTTGCTGCAGTTAATGAGGTGAATTCAAATGACTTTGACATAGTCCCTTTATTTATTTTTTCCCATATTAAATGCCTATTGCCTGCTGTGCACAGTTAAGCTGATGCCACCGGGGTGGCGGTGCCCCCGGCTTGGGCCCGTCATCGCTGCTCGCAGCTTTAATTGTATTTATTTTCAGATAGTGTATAGTCAAGTCAGCTTTATTTATATAGCGCTTTTACAATGATGATTGTTTCAAAGCAGATTCACAGTGTTAAACTGGACAATATTGCAAAAAAAAAAATGTTTTAATTGTAACAACAAAAAAACCTAAATATTATATAACATAATATTATTATTATTATTTTTTAAACTTTGGACTAAGGACTTAAATTACAATTGTTTATTTCATTGCATTGCAACATTAAATGGCCGTTTTTTTTTTTTTTTTTTTGTGACAGGTGGGGAAGATTCATTTGAAGTGGACCGAACAACAGGAGAAGTGAAGACCACAGGGCGACCTCTGACCCCTAGTAAGGAGTACACACTGACCGTCCAGGCCATGGATTCGCAGGGCAGGAGGGGCCCGCATGCCTCTGTGTTCATACTAGCCGGCTTCCGGCCCCCTCAGTTCATCAACACCACCTACACGATCTACATCCCAGAGAGCACCGGGGTGGGCCAAGCGTGAGTACAGGAAACTATGTGTTAGTGGGTGTGTTTGTGTGCATCTGCATGTAAGAAGATTCAAAATTTGCTGCTCATTAAAGGGTAAGACAAGGATTGTGTGAATGTGGCCAACTCTGAAGCTTTATGTGTCATCTGTTGCATGAAACATTTCGCCTGGAGGGATAGCGGAGGTTGAGAGAAGGGGGGACGGAGTGAATGGAGGGGGTTGTGACAGAGAGGGGAACACAGATGCATCATTTTGTCCCCAGGCTCTGAATTTGAAAGCGTGTTCAAATTCAAATATTTATTAAAAGAAACTTCTGGATAAACATGAAGAGCAGTGTCTGAACTTCCCCCTTCGGGCACTGGCACAGACCAGAGCATAATAATCTGTGTGAAGGAGGAGAGGACAACTAATCATGGAAAGAGAGACATTAAAAGAGAGAAAAAGGGAGACATATTAAAGTTGAAGAGTGTGGAGGGGGAGATGACATGGGAAGAGAGCTACAAAGAACCACCATATCTCAGACACGCATAATTTCCCATTTTCCAAAATCTTGTGAGTTGCCTTGCTGTCTGGTGGCTACAAAAGCAGCTGCATTCTAAAGCCCTGTTCAGTGATTTAATCGCTGGAGGTCACCATGGGACATTTTATTTTGCCCACTAATGGGCACTTTTTGGGTGACATACTGCCAAATGGCCATAGCTTTTAAAAATTATTTGTTATTAAAAATAAAATGTTTTCTTGCTGCTTAAAATTAACATTCTGCAGGACAAAGTGTGAATAGGGCTTCAGGGGGCATTTTAACTTAAACTCTTAAATGGCCAATTTAGAATGTTTTAGGTCAAGGCAGCATCTTGGTGTTACACAAATAGAACTTTTCATGTAAGAATGAATTTAACTGATCAGAACTGACAGTAATGACATTTATAATGTTGCAAAAAAAAAAAAATCTGCCTTAAATCAATTTTCTATATATTAAATAATCCAAAATAAATATAATGGTTTATATAATAATGTTAGGTCAAGTCAAGTAAACTTTATTTATATAGGGCTTTTACAATGATGATTGTTTCAAAGCAGCTTCACAGTGTTGAACAGGACAATTTTATTCTGCCGTACAGTCGTTCTGGAGAAAGTGGTAATTTTATCAGATTATTTTAATTTATCATATAGCGACAATGTTGGCAGATCAGTATTATAGTTTATACAATTAATTAAGACCTAATAAATTCATTTAATTTTTTTGAATAACTTACATTGAAATTTTAGTGTCCCCAACTGAGCAAGCCAAGCCAAAGGCAACAGTTAAGCTACAGTTAGGCAAAAAGTTAGGCAACTTTTTGCAACATATTAAGAAATTATAAATGTTTCTTGAGCACCATATCAGCATGTTATTTCTGAAGGATCATGTGACACTGAAGACTGGAGTAATGGTGCTAAAAATTGAGCTTTATCTTCACAGAAATAAATTACATTTTAAAATATATTGCAATATAACATTTTAAATTGTTGTAATATACACTCTAAAAAATACGCTGGGTTAAAAACAACCCAAGTTGGGTTGAAAATGGACATACCCAGAAATTGGGTTGTTTGAATGGGTTAATTTACTAGGGTTCAAACAACCCAATTTCTGGGTTTGTCCATTTCCAACCCAACTTGGGTTGTTTTTAACCCAGCATTTTTTAGTGTGTAGTAATATGTAATATTTTTTGTATTTAGATAAAATACATAAATATATATATATATTTAACAAAATTAAATAAATACATTCTTGGTAGCTCATAATTTGGAACAGAATTTGGATCCAGAGGAGAAATACATATATATACACACACAATACATCGTCACAATACAGTGATAACAGGAAAATGTTATCACATAGTACATGTACATGTATTAAAGGCTGGCCTGTGCACTGAATCTATTTCCTGTATGTGTCTGTAGGCTAGCGGTGGTCCAGGCAATTTCGTTCCAGAGGAAGAGTCTGTCCTACATGCTTCTAGTGAACCCAGGCAACCTGTTCAGCATAAACCAAGAGAGTGGCGCTCTCAGCCTGACACGTACTGTGGACTATGAGAGTGGGCAACATCTCCATCATCTGCAAGTCAGAGCTTCAGAACCAGATACAGGACTGAGCAACATGGCAGAGGTTAGCACACGTGTACTTAACTATTTAAACAGTGTCTTTCCTTTGATATGTATTGCTCTAAAATGTATTATTGTTAAAATTATTATAAATCCTTCAGATTTAAATACATTTTTCAACTGTTTTTATCTCCAAAAGTACTGTTAGGTCAGAAGTATGCACAACCACATATACGTTGTATTTACCATCCCAACTAATGAGATGAAATGTCTTAGGCCTGACATTATTACTCTGTGTGGCTGTCAGTCATTATTCACATCCTTGGACATTTTCACGACACATCTGTGTTTTTTTTTTTCAGAAGAGAAAGTTACATATGCTTTGATACGCACAATAACACACATACACACATATTCATAAAGGCAAACGTAAGCACAAACAGGAACAGACATACACATATCAGCAGAAAAGCAGTAATGAGAGATTGTGTGGCACTGGGGCCATCAAACACACCACAGCTGTGGCTGTTGGCACTTATGAGACTTAGCGGTGCGTGCGTCTTTATGTGTAAGATGAAGTGTTGTGACAAAGGCAAAGAAATATGACAGATGTTTGATCTATTTTACCCATCATGTTGTTGTTGCCATTATTAGAGGCGCAAATGTATCCATTCGTGTGTGCGTGTTGTTCACACTGTTGTTGTTCCATGTTGATCTTCTTTGCTTGGCAGAAGTTCCTCCACATTAATTGAGTCCTCTTGATGGACTTGGCTGAGACACAGTGATGTGTAACTGTGCCTGTGCCAGCAGTAGTCACACAGTGTGACATACACACACACACACACACACACACACATACACATTTTAGATAATTGTCAGAGTCACTGCCCCCTGCCAAATCATTACACCATCTGTGAAGATGACTCCATGAGTAGGACAGGAACAGAGATGAGGCGAAACAAAATAAGAGAAGAGGAGAGTTAAAGAGACAAGAAAATATAAGATCAGAAAAAAGGGGACTAGAAAAGAAGAGACAATACAACTAAAATTAAATGAGACCAGAGATGACTATGGTGAGAAGAAAAGAGACTAAATGAGTTGAGATTAGACAAAATGGAAGATAAGAGGTTAAATGAGAAGAAAAGAGACCAGGCGAGACTAGAAGAGAAGAGACGACTAAAAAAAAAAGGGAAGAAAAAAGACTAAATGAGTTTATGACAGGAGTAGAGAAGAGACTAAAGACAAATGTGAGATGACGAAAGAGGAGAGGAAAAAAGAGATGAGAGGAAAAATTAGAAGAGACAAGAAAAGAAGAAATTTAAAAGAGTTGAGCGTCTGTATGTGAACAATATTTTCATAACGATGAAGCTCTAGTCTAAGACTCTTCATCCATTTTAGACCCCTGTTGTTGGTGTTATTAGCAGCAGACATCAGACTAATTACTGCCATATTCAACCTCTAGCAGCCATGAAACAAACACAGAACGTTCCCCTCTGTTGGGCAGATTCCAGAGGGATGACAGGAGACAAAAAGAAACCTGTAATGCAGGCATACGTGGGCTTTAAGTCGCATGGGCTTTTTTCCCGACAGCTTCAGAGCTGTATGGTCAGCTATGGTGTTGTGTGTGTTACATGTAATGAACTTTTCCCTCTTGGCAGTGCTGCTCCTCTGAGATAAGCAGTTTTGCAGGACTCACACTCACCATGACTAACACTCCCACTGAGAACACGTACCTCGCTTTCCCTCTGTTCGGTCAAAGTCAAATCCTGTGCCAGTATTTGGTCTGAATGCTCACAAATCGCTGCACAGAGAGAAGCCTGAATGTAGATACAGGCCCTCCATAAGCTATCGTCTGAGCTTCAGCTGAGATCTGCTACATTAAAGTCTACACTGAGTTTGACTGGGGTTTATGTGTGTGTTCGTGGGGTGCTTGAGCCTTCTGCCACAGCTGTTCTGTTCCGCTTCTGTCTCTTCTTTTAATGTTATTCCTCTCTCGCACGCCTATGTTCTTAACCCAAAAGCCTCCAGAAAGCCAAGTGACTCAGGACAATACGTGTCCATACTCATGCAGGGGTTTAGTCCCTATAGAAAAAAAATGCCTCCATGCAGATATTTAGGTCATCCATCTTTCTAGAAGTGAAATTGTCTGTCAAATACTGAATTGTAAGAAACCTGAAGGATAAAAATAGAAAGAAAATGTACAACCCAATCCATCAAGTGATTCATAGCTTACTTATTCTCACAATAATGCAAATATTGGCATGTTTTTGATCAGCCGTAAGAAATTTGCGTGGAAAGTCACTAAGGCATATGTACGCAGAGGTTGTATGATAAATAATACTTATCTACAATTGTGATAAGCTGGTGTGCAAATGGTCTATTGTATTGTGTCAGTAAAGTATTGTAATGTTTGGTATCTTTAATGCGTCATCTGTGACTGTGGGAAGACCTATTTTATTCTTGAGGGATATAACACAATAGAACAGATAACAGATTTTTTTTAAGTCAACATATGTTAAATCATCCATTAATGTTCTTAGAATTTGGTAAAAGACATGTAATTTATGGCTAATGCCGCTGCACTCACCCATCAATGACTCTATTCAACTCGATTAAACATGACTAACCATTCATGTTTCCATACTTGTCCTCATAATAATAATGTCTCTGTCTCTGTCTCTCTCTCTCTCTCTCTCTCTCTCTCTCTCTCTCTCTCTCCTCTCTCTCTCTCTCTCTCTCTCTCTCTCTCTCTCTCTCTCTCTCTCTCTCGTTTTCTTACTCATGCAGGTGGTGGTTCACATCACAGATGAGAATGACTGCACACCAGAGTTTATGCACTCTATTTACAGTCGAGACAATGTCCCTGAGACAACCCCTACTGGCACATCCTTACTGCAGGGTAAGTGTCTGTTTCTCGATTTGTCTCTCCTACAATCTCTGTGACCATCTCAGTTTCTTTCTTTCTGTCCATGTTTTTCCCCTGGTTGTCCTGCTCTTGAGGCAGGTGCTGTTGCCGGTTGCTCATGCGGGGGGCAAGTGTCTCTTCAACTTAGTCCTGTAATTATGAAATAATTCATTATGGCAGCGATTTCTGGGTGGTAAATGGATTGTAATCAAAGCCAGCTTGGTGGCTCCCAGGCAGTGGAGCTTTTCTGCCCCCGTCTTCCTTTCCTTTTCAATCTCTCATCATCCCGACTAGCTCTGTCAAGCTACACAGACAATCAATCCTCCATTTTGTGTCTTTACTGACATTGTTGGCTCTATAATCGCAGGTCAGAGACTGTGACCCAGCAATAGAGGTGGGATCTCAGCAGTGGCAATTGGATGTGGTGAGGTGGGGGGTTACGACTGTCTCCATGTTCTCTAGATAATCAGGTCTGATAGAGACAGACAGCTCTGAAGAAGAGGCATTCCTGACCTCCTCCTCTGAAACAATCATTAATGTGATGGGACCTGTTTATCTCTCTGCGCCAGCCCCATCTGTGATCATGTCTCTGTGATTGAAGGTGTTTTAGTGGCTTAAAAAGCATGAATGAGTAGTCATGTTGCATTTCAGAAAGGCTGTATTATCAGAAAGAGTGTATTAGTTGTTTGAATAAATGTTCATTATCCCTAATTGGTGCATGTTAAGGCAGGCATTACTATTACTATTGCTCATAGCTAACGTTTGGGATCTAATGGGTACATAACACAAACAGTTAAATCTCATGTTAAATTTGAGAACCTATAGAGAAGTATTGCTTCGTTCATATCTCCGAAGAGTCATTAGTTTTATCATATTTATAAAAGACAGATATGCTGTAACAATTCTTTCTGAAAACAGCCAAGCTCATGGAGGGCGTACAGTGGATGGAGCTAAAAAGTCAAGAGAGTGTGCGCGCACACAGACCCTGGATAACGTCTCGGTTATTCCTATTCGTCAGTACTCCGACGTGACGTCGAGAGTGACCGACTGAATGGGAACTATCGATTCACTATACATTGTTTATATTATAATATATTACATATATTGCATTTTAAATGAGCCTTGGCCCAGAGAAAATGCCTGCACTTCTGGATCATGGTTTTCCGGCCTTGACCCTTCCACATAGAGATTGTTCCAGATTCTTTGAATCTTCGGATTATATTTTGCACCACATATATATATATTAGGGATGCAACAACAATACAGTTAGTCCACGGTTTAATACATACCTCGGTTTTTAACCACAGTTTTTTCGGTTCGGTTCGTTTTTTTTTTTTGCTATTCTATTCTTAGGCGACAGGAACAGAAAGTTAATAAGAAAATGTTTTTATTGCAATACTCTGTCTTTATTTTACTTTAAAGACTTAAAAACCCTTACTTAAACTTAAAACTTTACCTAAAAACCCTTGTACACATTCCCAGTGTATTGTATAATATAAAATAAATGTATATAAAGATTTACAGTGGCAGCTCAGAGATGTACAGTAGCATTTAAGTATGAAATTGAATGAATAAATGTAGGCTTAAATTAAAACTACATAGTCTTCAATATACAACATTTATTAAAAGCGGTCTTTTTTTTATTAACATCATTTTAGAGGTGAATTGTCCCTTTAAGGACAAGCGGTTCACTAGGCTGTTGCCGTCAATTGAAGACATGTTCTCATCTCATGGACGCACGCGATTTTACTTTAACTTTAGATATAACCAACTGTGTTTATTAACCTTTTGTGTATTTGACAGTATTAGCGCAGTAAGACTATCCAGTTATTGCCAGACGTTTAATGCGCGCACTCAATGCAAAACAGTGCATGCATTGAACAGTCAGTGCCTTGCCGGTTAAACATTTCACTATGCATGCACACAAAATAAATGTTTAACCGGCAATTCTTTAAAACGCGGGGAAACACCCCTTAACTTTAGTGCATATGACTGGATATTTGCTCATATCAGCACGTAGACTCACAGGCACACTCAAAAAGAGCCGAAATAAACAGAGAGGAATATTTCAAACGGAGAGAAATGGAAATAATTAATTAAATGCAAAACCGAAAAAAACGCAATTCACCATTGCGTATTGAACCCGTGAATGCCGTTCTGAACGGTTCAAAATTATAATGAGTATTGTGACATCCCTAATATATATATATATATATATATATATATATATATATATATATATATATATATATATATATATAACCAACAATATGGGCAACATATTGAGTGTCTCTAGGATGGACGTGTGGGTGGGTTTGTTTGACATGGGCACCTTTGCAACCATATAGCAATGTGTTATAAACCACTTACTTACAAAAACAGTATACACCATTAAACATATGTGAGATAAAAATGTAAACAAGCTAGATTTACACACAGCACAATAAGTATGATTTGTACATGTTGGACATGTGTCGTTTTCATCTCTGATCCAGTTGTATTAACAGTATTCAGTCTAATGTTTTATCTTAGCTTTGTGCTCAGTGGCTGGGAGATTCTTCTCATCCATTTCAAAGAGCCCCTCACCTTCTCCGCAGAATTTTCTGTGATTAACAACCCTTAATTTAGACCTTGTTGTGCACAAGCCTGCAACTCTGATAAAAAGAAGCAGAAAAGAAAGAAAATCAAAACAACAAAGAACAAAAGTCAGATCTGGCTGCATGCTTTGTCAGGCAGATGCACAAATTTAGAATGCCAACTGCATTTATGCAATTCAATTATGTTGACATATCGCTGCACAGAGTGAAAACATGCACTATTCGCTTTCTGCCGTATGCAAACAGAATGATTCCTGCCTCTGATTCCAGTTGGCTCTTCTGTTTTAGTGTGGTAACACAAAACAACTTTCTTTTTCTGTCTCTGTCTTCTTTCTCTTCTTGTTTCGTCTCCCTCGCTCTCTTTCTCTCGCTCTCAACATGTAAAAGCAGCAGGTTCACACAAACACCAGCTGGGGCTGTTATTTGCTTATCAAATGTGTTCTGTTGTGAGTGGGAAAAAAAGGAAAACACAGAGCAATCGTCAACTGTGCAAAGCCTGGCAGAAGGAAGAGAAGATTATTATTGTTGTTTACCTTAAAATGGGATTAGACTGTAAATTGGATGCCGGCTTTTAATAGGGCCTAGCAGGAAGAGAAGTGCAGAACCCGCTCCAATTATCGCACAGAAAACTTCTCGGAGAGGATTTAGCGCACGGCGAAGCAACGCACTTAAAACTCGCCCAACCTTAGCCCACCTTCCTTCCAGCCATCCTCTCTCTTTCTTTCTCTCTCCCAAGTCGCCTAACTGGTATGTTTAATTTAGCCCTGGTCTCTCGTTCGCATGCATTAAATATGGTAATAGGTAGCCCTAAGAGACAGTGTATTAGGGCTTGTATTTTTAATGAACCTTCTGTTTGAATCCTGTCTGTATGACTTTTACTTCATATGCGTTCTCGGCTGCTCAGACTCTTGTTTTTACGCGAATGAGATGCTGACACCCACCCTTACCCACCTGCTTCCTACCGCCGCAACAAGTCCTCAGATTTTTTCTGCTGTACCTTGATATATCTGTAGGTGCTAGCTATTTGCCTTGGAGATTAGAAGTCCGTCATGTGGCTCTAGTAAATGAGTGTGCTAGCTGGCTGGGTGTGATGACAGCTTGCCTGCAATATAATGATACAGGACGTCTGACTTTGGCTGTGGGCCTAATGACAGCAAAGCCTTCCTCCACTTTTACTTTTGATCCGCTTCAGTCAACAGCAGCTTTTCACCGTGCCACTGACAGATGGGCACTTAAATTGATCAAATATAGAATTGGCCTCTGCTACATTGTTTTAATTAATATTGGCTCTATTAAAATGACACCGTACGTAATTTAAAAAGCACTTAGCACAAGAAGTTCAACAACTCCAAACAAGATGGTCTTCAGTGTTTTACTGTGTCCTAACAAGGTAAATAACCACAAAACCCTCAAAGAAAAAAAGACTGTTACAACACTTTAAAAAAATGTGTTGGTTTTTGTTGGTTTAACTTAAAAAAGTAAGTAAATCTTTTAATAATATTTTAATGAAGGTTGTCGAATCTCAAAAAATTTTCATTGTATTAATTTACATTTTAATTTCAATAAACTCAACATTTTAAGGTAACCAGGTAACTTTTTTTCTAAATAATCTTTTACAGTGCAGCAGATCCTTTAAGTCCTGTAAGTTGTGAGGTGGGGCTTCCATGGATCAGACTTATTTGTTCAGCACATCCCACTAATGCTCGATTGGATTGAGATCTGGGGAATATAGAGGCCATGTCAACACCTCAAACACATGGTTGTGCTCCTCAAACCATTCCTGAACAATTTTTGCTTTGTGGCAGAGTGCATTATACTGCTGAAAGAGGCCACAGCCACCAGGGAATACTGTTTCCATGAAATGGTGTGCATGGTCTGTAGCAATGCTAAGGTAGGTGGTACGTGTCAAAGTAACATCCACATGGATGGCAGGACCCAAGGTTCCCCAGCAGAACATTGTCCAAAGCATCACACTGCCTCTGCCAGCTTAGCTTCTTCAAAAAGTGCATCCTGGTGCCATGTGTTCCCCAGGAAAGCCACGCACCCGGTCAAGTGATGTAAAGAAAACATTGTTCACCACACCAGGTCACCTTCTTCGATTGCTCCGTTGTCTAGTTCTGATGCTCACGTACCCACTGTTGGAGCTTTCTGCGGTGGTCAGGAGTCAGCAAAGGCACCCTGACTGGTCTGCGGCTATGCAGCCCTGTGAAACTGTGATGCACTGTGTATTCTGAAACCTTTCTTCTTGAGCAATTTGAGCTATAGTAGCTCGTCTGTTTGATTGGACCAAAAGGGTCAGCCTTCGCTCCCCACGTGAATCAATGAGCCTTGGCCGCCCATGACCTTGTCTCCGGTTCACCATTGTTCCTTTCTGACCCTGTCGCTGGTTCACCACTGTTTCTTCCTTGGACCACTTTTAAAAGATACTCACCACTCTATATATTTTTTATTTTATTATTATTATTATTATTATTATTATTATTATTATTATTATTATTATTTATTTATTTATTTATTTATTATTCTTTTGATGAAAAAGGCAGAATTTTTAGCATCATTACTCCAGTCTTCAACATCACATGATCCTTCAGAAATCATTCTAATATTCTAATATCATTCAAATTAAAAATCATTCTAATATGATGATTTTTGCTGTAATAATTATTACTCTGTAATAATCATAGTTATTATTATTATAAATGATTGCATTGGTGAACATAACCTTTTAAGGGTTCCAAATACGTAGCGCTGATAGAACCTTTTCTTCTAAGAGTGAGTTGTGTTTACGTTTTATTATGTGTGTGCGTGGCAGTTGTCCATGAGGGGCTGCCCACGTTACTTTCGTTTGGTTTGGTCTAAGTCTTTTAAATGTTCGCCGGTTCCCGCCTCCTTCTTCCCCCCTCGAAACATACTGTATTACAATTTCTTTCCAAAATTACCATTACACATACACGCAACAACGATATGCCATTTGACCCATCACGTCTCCACAGCTGCGACATTGCAACTTTTGTTGATGCCTCTCATAGCCCAGTTGCACAGGTCTCCAAAAATGGACCCGTGCAGGACTCTGCCCTATAGTAAAGTGTTACCAATTTCGGATGTTCTTCTTTTTGATTTTAATTAAAAATCAAGTTTTTTCTAACTGGCTGATTTTGTTCAGCCATCCTCAAAACCACACAAGCATTGGTCATAGTGACATTAAAGCTTGTAATTGATGGTGAATAGCCCCATACCGGAAAAATCCAGGCCTAATGAGAACACAACTGTCTGAGAAATGCATAGAGATGATTAAGAACTGACATTTGTTTTCAGTTCCTGACCCAGAGCAGATCCCTGCCAAGGTTGCCTTCACCACAATTTACTACTGTGTTATTGCTAGCTGTTGCCTTTAGTCAACGTGACCTGATGTTTAACATGGCTCTTTCATCCCTCTTTCTCTCTAGTTCTGGCACGGGACTGTGATACAGGCCTGAATGCCGAACTCTCCTACTTCATACAGAGCGTGGACTTTGGCATCTCATCTCAGGGAGTGGTGAGCCCCAGTCAGAGGCTGGACTATGAGAGACCCAACCACATGTATGAGTGCACGGTGGTGGCCGTGGACAAGGGAACGCCCCCTCGAACAGGAACAGCCTCCATCCGAATCCGCATGGCCAATGTCAACGATGAAGCCCCTGTCTTTTCACAAAATATGTATGCTTATTTTCCTCTTTCTGTTTTCCTTTTCTTTTTGTTTGCTACCTCATTATTACAAAGCTTTCTGGAATACTGTATTCTGTATATCCTATATAATTGACTGTTGATCTCTCAAATAACACAACAGCCTCTTTCTTTTTAATAGTAAATTAATTTAAACTCAAACTTTAATTTAAAGTTTTATTTATACTTAACACATATTTTGTTACATATACATTGTTTTTGCCGATTTTCATTTTAAAAATGAAATTATATTTACATATAATAGCTACTAAGCAATATACTAAGCAATATGATCATTGATTTTCAAATCGCTACAGTATCCTTTCTGCCTCTTTTTGTTTACCTGTATGTATTCATTCATTCATTCATTCGTTTGTTTTATATAATAATAATAATATCATATATCATTATTATAAATATAAATATTTATAGATAAATAAATACATGTATTTATTTGCTGTTAAATACATCGGATAATGTACATGAATGAAAAAAATGCCTTAGGGAGATCCATTTTATTCTTCTTCTTCTTTCTTTTTTTGTTTAGTTTTTTTGCTGTGACCGGATGACTACAATATCCCACTTTTTTACATTGACTTTGCAAATAATTAAATAAATAAATAATATATCAAATAATATATATAAAATGAATAAAAGGACATTAAATATCAATTTGATTTGACTTTTTTTATTGACATATTTCACTACTTCTCTCTGTTCTATTTTTTTTTTTTTTCTATTTGTTTATCTCCATCGTTTTTTCCCCAGTATCTCTTCCAACCATCTTGAAGTGCCTGAGAATAATAGAATATACAGATATGAGTTTCACAATGGGATTTCATCAGAACAGAAGCTAGCAGAGGGTCCCATGAAAGCTGGGCGTCAGGCTATATAGCGCTGGCATTTATTGAATGTAGCCAGAAGGAGAGGCAGACATTTGGTCCGATTCAGCAGAAAGACAACAATCACAGTGTAGCAAGCGAGCTGTCTACACACACACACACACACACACACACACACACACACACACACACACACACACACACACACACACACAAAACACTATTTGAGAACATCGTCTCCCTTGGTAGGAGTTTGGGAGACACATAAAGGAGCTGGTGGTGGTGTATCATCATTAGAGCTGCAGTTTGTGTGTGTGTGCGTGTTTATGTCAGGATTTGCTCTGGTTCTTCTCAGTGCAGGGACCGCGTGGTTGTTTGTGTGCGTCCTGGGATACACTTCAGAGGCTGTGTTGGGGAAGCAGATGGTGGGTCTGTGATGTTCTGAGCCTGATCTGTCTTTCTGTCTCTCTCTGTCTCCCTCTTTCTGCAGATATAAAACCTTCCTTTCAGAAGACGCCGGCCCTGAGACGTTAGTAGCCATTGTGCATGCCAAAGACCCAGACGGGGATGGTGTAACGTATGCCATCACCGGGGGTAACGAAGACAGCAATTTTGAGCTAGACAACCAGAAGGGTGAGTAGATTTAAGTGGGATGCAAACTCAAAAAAATTAAGAATTGCTGTGGCCTTGGCGATGCTGTATTTAGCAAAGACACCATCAAAAAACTATTTTTCTCTTCCTATCTGCTCAATAATTTCTTTTATACCATCATTCAGCTCACGTTTGTGGTATTTGTGGGAAAAACAAACACCCCTTGTGTTGTTTTTGGTCTAGAGCTCTTGTTTTTTTTGTGTGTGTGCACTTGTGTGTGAATGTAATGTTTGTCTGGTTTCAAGCCTGCCTGCCTGCCTGTGAGTTTTCAGTCTCAAGGTTACATTTGTCTGCAGTGTTTGCTTTTCGTTTGTTTACCAGCACATTTTATGCCTGAGAGCTGAAAAACAGCAGTATGCTAAAGCTCTCGCCTGTCTTATCAGCCTCTCGGCACGGCTGTTCCACCACCCAACCCATTACAGGCTAGCACAGCGAGATGGCCCATGGCTTCAGCACTCAGAAAGCTGCATGGTGTTGTCATTTCAAAGATGCAGCAGCACTTTTTTTGCACACAACCCCCTGTTTTTCAGTTTTCAACCATTTGGGGGCCATTTTGCAATATTATAAAGCATGATGCACAAATGCAGTTGTCTGTCATTTTTTTCCTTGTGTAAAAAGCGGCTGTATTCATAAACAGGCCTACTGATTACTTATTTGGTTGTACACCCTTGTGCACATATTTTTTTAAAGAGAACTTATTATTGAAGAATACATGTTAACAAATATAGTTCAATGTGAATGGAATGGAAAGTTTTTGGATATTTATTTATTTATTAATTGTAATTCATTAGTTAATTGTTTAAAATTAAAATGTATTCATGTTTACATTTATATTAAATGCAATTAGATGAATTTTAAAGTGCTTTTTGACCTAATTAAGTAGGAATCTTGTAATTACATAAGTAATTTCATAACTACTTTTGTCTTATGAAATATAGTTATAGTGTTCTGCTGAATGTACTGAAAAGCCTTTATTATAACTAAAATATATTTGTCATTTGTCATATGTAATTTCTATTGATATTTCGATACAAATGACTCATTTTTAATGAGTTGCTATTTAGGACATTTAAAATATACTTTACATTTAATATTAATAATAGGTATACTTGACAAAAGCAAAGATTTATTAAAACATGATTTAAAATGTACTTTAAAGTAAAAATGTTAATTTGTCATTACATAGACGAGTGAGATGTGAGATGAGCTAAAGTGTTTTATTTAATTATTTACAGGCATCATCAAACTACGCCGTAGTCCTCCTCCTAAACTGCGCGGGCCTCAGTATGTTCTTAACGTCACGGCGACCGATGACAACACAGCAGGCGGGCCACTCCCCCTAAGCAGCTCCGCTCAAGTCATTGTTGGCATCAATGACATCAACAACAACAAGCCAGTATTTGATGAGGTGAGGTTAAAAAAAAATCATAAATCTTTGTCAATATCTATTTCGAACAAGATATTTACGAGACAGAATTGGTGGGCAGGAGGTAGAAACATAAGCAAAAGTGTGTACAGCAGATGAGCCTGACTCAAATATATTCTCTCATTAAATCTGCCTAGCATCAAGTGCCTCAGGCTTTTAATACCAGTGACACTGTGAACACCTCACTTATGGCAGTGTTTAGAGATAGAGATAAAGTCTTAGGGGACAAGAAGTAAAGAATGATGGATAGGAGTTGATATATAGAAATGATATAGCGGAAGATATACTGTAAGATAAAGGATAAACAATGAAATGCGCCTACTGATGACATGCACAGACTCATTTTATCATCCAGTTCACTAAAGACACTATGAAAATCAACTAACATTTGAGAAAGAAGGGGTCGATCTCAGGTGCTCAGTGAATTCAAGTGTGGTTCCGTGACAGGTCCATTCATAAAATTTCCTCACTACTAAATATTCCACGTTCAACTGTAAGTGGTATTATAACAAAGTGGAAGCAATTAAGAACAACAACTCTTACTTAGTGGGGAAGTAAGTGGTAACTTAGTGGTAGACCATGTAAAATCACTGAGCGGGGTTAGCTCATGCTGAGGTGCACAACGCGCAGAAATAGGCAACTTTATGCAAAGTCAATAGCTACAGACCTCCAAACTTAGTGTGGCCTTCAGATTACCTGAATAACAGTGCGTAGAGAGCTTCATGAAATGGGTTTCCATGGCCAAGCAGCTGCAACCAAGCCTTGCAGAGGAGAGGAGACATGTTCTCTGGAGTAACGAATCACACTTTTCTGTCTAGAAATTCGATTAACGAGTCTAGTTTTGGTGGTTGCCAGGAGAATGGTACTTGCCTGACTGCATTGTGGCAAGTGTAAAGTTTGGTGGAGGGTGGATCATGGTGTGAGATTGTTTTTCAGATATTGGGCTTGGCCCCTTAGTTCCCGTTAAAGAAACGCTTAAAGGGCACCTATTATGCCTTCTCGTAAGTCTCAGGTGTCCCCAGAGTGTGTCTGTCAAGTTTCAGATCAAAGCAGATAATTATACTATTTTGAAAATGCCAGTGTTTGGGTTTGAGGAATATCAGTGGTTTTATGTGACTCCTTTAAATGCAAATGAGCTGCTGCTACCAACTCCAGAGCACTCCCCACTCCACCATTCACAGCTTATGAACATGCAAATGAAAACTGAAACATGATACATCTGTTTGGTTTTGATGATCATCTTTATCGCGGACATGCTCAAATGAAATTGCAGTTATTCATCATCATAAAAGATAACTATCTGCATGTTTTTTTAAAGTCGTATCACTCTCAACTTGGGCACCCCCCCCCCCCCACCCCCCATCCCCGATGCATGGCACAGAGAGCTTGGATGTAGGTGCATCAGTAATTAGGCAATTAATATAGACAAAGACACACACAAAGTTCACGTAAAAAGTTGGTTATGTCTGTGGGCCTGTAAAATATGACGTCACATTTCCCAGAAAATGCAAACAGCTTGTTCTGAGACACTGCTTGTTATTTATTGGGATTAAAATAAAGGAGTGGGTGGAATTTTACCATTATAGGGTGTTTGGGTACACACACTGACAACACACATTTATGTTCAAACACCATGTAAAAGTGAATTTTGCATAATAGGTGCCCTAAAATGCTTTGGTATACCAAAACATTTTGGACAATTTCATACTCCCAACTTTGTGGAACAGTTTGGGGATGGCCCCTTCCTGTTCCAGCATGACTGTGCACCATTGCATAAAGGAAGGTCCATAAAGACATGGATGAGTGAGTTTGGTGTGGAGGAACTTGACTGGCTCGTACTGAGACCTCAACCCGATAGAGAGCAGAGATTTATAGCCAGGCCTTCTCTTCCACATCAGTGCCTGACCTCACAAATGCGCAAAAGTTGAATCTGTTATAGTTGCCATGGGTGAACTCCATGTTAAACCCTATTTATTAAGAATGGTTCTAGTGCATCTAGAAAAAGGCATAAATCCTAAAATGTTTTGCAATATATACTTTACTTAAACTGCGACCGAGATACCTGTCATAGTGTGTGGCGGTGTTTTAAAATGAGGAGGCTATTTTTATATACTGAATATTAAATGTACATTTATTTCCTTTACACTGAATGTTCCTCGTTAAATAAACATTACATAAAAAGAGACAATAAAATTCTATTTAGTATTTTTTGCTATAACTGTGTAATTTTCTATTTATTTAAACCAAGTATACATTTAATCAAGTTAGTGTTTATACACATTTTTATGCAACTAATGGCAGTTTAAACTAATTTAACTAATCTATTTAAATATTGCATATTGTTTGTAAACTAATATTCAACTTTTCTTTTTAGTAGTCAACTTATCATCAAGCTTGTTACACACTGGTCACAGACACAAAGATGTACCTTTAATTCCCCCAAGCTGATTGCTTACGTCCCCCAAGCTGATTCAGTCAGCCCGTTGAGAACACGCACAACAACAAAAGGCAGGATTTATCGCACAAAAAAATCATACCCAATCATATCCGATCATATCCAATATAATGCGATGGAGGCATTGTCTCCTCTCATGTGACCTCTCATTTTTTGTACTACCGTATCTATTATTTTCTCATCAAGTTTTTTTTGAGGAGACACTGAGTGCGTTAAATGCACCCTCATAATGCGAGTATAATGGGATTTTGGCAATATTGTGATTTAAACTTTACCTCATGTAGAAAAGGAAACACTACGAGAAAGAGACAGGTGAAAGCAGAGCTGTGGGAAGAGCAGACAGCTGGCAGTAGGAGATCTAAAGGCTCTTGGAGGTCTCCGGTGGGAGAGCTTCTCCACACAGGCCGGTGGTGCAGGAGGGCTGTGTGAGTGCGTAGGAGGCAGAACTGTGTCCCTGTACACTCTCCGTGAGCCCCACAGGCCCTACTTCTGCTGCCGCCGCCGCCACCTCCTCTGCTGCTGTCCATGAATATTTCAAGGGGGAATTACTTACCGGCACAGGGGATACATATGAAATGGAAGCGCTAAGTGAGCCCCAGGGGCAACATCTGGCCCTGTTCCTTCTTCTCACTGTCTCTCTTGCTCTCTCTCTCTGCCTGCCCTGCTGACCTGAGTCTTTTCATTGTCTTGCACTGGTTCTCAACTGTTTTCATGACTCTGATTTGACATCAAGCAGTGGCCCAACACAATACAAACTAGTTTTTTGTACAGAAACGTGCTTAAAATCAAACATTGATTTATTCATGTATTTATTAATGGTAATGTTGGCATAAAAAAGACTTTATTTTGTCACAAGTGTTTGATTTCTTGAATTATGATGGTTTTATGTAGCCTAGAAATCTAGACGCACCCTAGTGGCAGCAAATCTAATCTGCCGCGAGTGTCGTCTAGCAACTCTCAATACCCTTCTAAGCTGTAAACGCCAAACTCTGGTCGGGCCAATCACATCATGTATAGAGTCGGTGGGCGTGGCTTAACATAATGATGGCCAAGTTGCGCTCGCATGCTTCTAGTAAACACAGAAATTGGCCAACGGCTGTCTTTCAAATCAGCTTTAACCGCGACTCTGGAAGACTTAAGAGTTAAGCTTTTCTCTGAGAAAAGAACAAAGAACGGCACTGAAGTCATTCTTAAAGCTACACTGTGTAATTTTTTTTGTTTATTCTTAGCTAAAAACACTTAGTTCTTTCAAAAATATATGTGCACATTAATGTATATTTACTTCTTTCAAGTAATAAAGCATTCTCGTAAGTTTATAATATGCCATTGAAAATACATACGGGTGAGGGGTTCGAATGCCGGTCGCCATTTTGTCTCTCCATTTTTAAAGTACAGTAGCCAAAGAGGGACATACCCGTAAATTCAAGCTTTGCCTTTCACGTTTTAACACTCCATGGCACCGTGTCGAATGTGAAGAGGGGGATTGCCATGTTAATCTTGGACTAAATCGGCCACCATACGAGTTAAAACGAAATCGGAATTGAGAGGAACAGAACCAAATATTCACTGGATGGTCATATACCTTTTCACCGCTAGATGGGGGAAAATATCACACAGTGTAGCTTTAAGAAGGGAAGATGTGTTCTGAGTTTTGCCGTCCGGATACGCCGAAAGTTTAATCTTTCAACTAGCTCTGCTTCACCTTCGTTGCTCTGGTTGGTGTAGCGCTATTCAATTGCGTGCAGAGGGAGTTTTTAAAGACAACCGTTTATCCCACCTTGGATTGAACCCTGTCAATGGTGAGTTTCCAGACCAAACATCTTGATGTGGGTCTGGCTTGTCAGGCTAGGTTTTATGCTCTGCGTAACTAATAATGCATTGTACAAAACCCTAAAATAAAATAAATGAAGTCAATTGTGTACTTTTTTGTAATTATTTTTATGCACCTTTCCCCTAAATTCTCATGATCATGTTGCCATTTTTTAAGACAAAGGTGAAATTCTCATTGACTTATAATATATAATGTAATGTTATACATCAATATGTCATATTTAGATCTGTTTGCAAACTGAGTACTATGATTTACATTAACAAATCCAAAGTCAAAATCTTAAAAAAAACTTGCTTAAAAATTCCTTGCAAGCACTGGTATTTCCGTAGGGAAATGCAAATCTAGTGTTTTTTTTAAAATCAGCATTAGTTAAATGCAGTACAACAAATATTACTGTGATGCTTTTTGCAATACGGTAAGGAGATTTATTTCTCATTACAATAATTACAATTCAGGGAAGGAAATGTCATGAAAAATATTAACAATACAAAAAATATTAATGGTCGCTAATTTTCATTATGCAACATATCATTTATTCATTTTCTTGTGAAATATGACCCAATCATGTACTTGACAAGCTTTGTGAGGTTTACCCAATAACACTCCTTCATCTTGACCCCACACGCTTTTCGATGTTAAACCGGATTCAAACCTTCACCCTGCTTTGTAGTCGCTGATTGCCGGCGCTTCTAATAGCACAGCAGATTACGGCAATAGACTATCTGTTTGAGTCTTTTCCCTGGCTAAACTGAGAAATCCTCCCTAAGCCCTCTCAGAAGGGTGAGTGTGTGTGTGTGTCGAAAGACAATGAGAGGTGTGAAGCGCAAAGCGCAGTGAGAATTCTCTTCAGAGGCTGGGAGGGAAGCTAATTCCAGCTTTTAGCCCCGGTATCGATCTAGTCACTTGATTAATCGCCTTAAGTTGACATGCCGCTCCCTCGTGGGCACCGCTCACCAGGACGCCCTGCCAGATGCCCGTTCTGTAATGAGAGCATGATGAGAAAGCAAGCAGGAGGAGGAAGAGGGAGGTTGAGGCCTCATTATAAGTGTGTACTCCTATTATGGAGTGACAGGACTTCACAAGAGGAATTTATAAACACTTTATATAACTAAATATAACTTTTATTTTATTTGTTGTCATGTCTTGCTCTCCCATAGTGCACACACATTAGGAGTAGTGAACACAAGCTGCAAATCATGGACACACTCCTGGACCAGTAGGCAACCGTTCACTTCGCCTACTGGAGAGCAATTCTGTGTTGTTTCATGCTGGTATTTAGAATTGAACCCATGACCTTTGGGTTACAGGTCCTACTCTCTAATCATTAGGCCACAACTTCTCTGTTGTTATGAGGTGGATGTACAGCATCAGACTAGTGGGTTGAATTCAGGTTGATTGGGACACTTTTTCCAAGTCATCTCTATGGCAAAAAGTGTCACAATCACCCTGATTTCACCCTACTATTTAGTTTTTGTTTGAGACCTTGATATTATCTTTTGCCAAGGCATTTGCTAAAAACCTATTCTGCACATCAGAAACAAAATATTCTTGTCTTAGTATCCATGTCTGAAACTGGCTTTGTTTTCTTCAAAGTGCTACAACTACAGCGTGAATGCACTGGTCCTGGAGAATCAGCCCCCGGGCACTTCGGTCCTGCGCGTGCATGCCCATGATGCTGACACAGGGGTCAATGGGGAGGTCAAGTATGGGATAATGCAGAGGGACGGAGCCTCACCAGGCTTCACTATAAACCCTGACACAGGTACATACCAGATCTTACCAGATCATCGATTTCACCCAATTAAACCAAAGAGCTGTCATGTTGGTTGGTTTACAATTTCATGCTGTTTATTAGCATTAAACCTGTTGTCAAAGCTATAAAATAACAATTCACCAATGAGCTGTCTATGTGCATTGCATGTGTTGTGCAGGTGTGATCAGTACAGCGGTAAGTTTTGACCGAGAGAGGCAGCGAGAGTATACTCTGTCAGTCACGGCTACGGACCAAGCACAGGAACCCCTTATCGGCATCTGTCAGATCACGGTCCTCATTGCTGACCAGAATGACAATGACCCCAAGTTTGAGAACAGCCGCTACCAATGTAAGAACCACTAAAATGTTCATAACCCTTATTGAAGACTAGGTCAAATTGACGCTGATGTTATCTACAGTCTACTAGAGTATGCAGTTTGTTACATAATCCTACTATGTAATGAAATATTCCAAATGGTCTGTAGTGATAGGATCTGTTGGCAGTACTTAAAATCTGTCTCTCTGCTCATTTGCACATATAAAGGAATGATAGGAGAGGAAGAAGGAAGTCATGACAGTCACAACTCAGGTTTTAGCTGTAGACTCTTTAAACATTTATACATGGACCTTTAACATTGCACTTACAGGCAAGTAGGATTTTGCAAGCTTAACAAATTCTCAAGTCCAGGATTCCTGAGTGTAGTCAATACACATTAAACCTCAATATTAAAAATGCATAACAGTCTGAGCAAGGTGAGCTTTAATGCCCTGAACACACTATAAACACATCACTAATCATTTGAGATGCAATCGAATGCAGTCCTGGAAAGCTTGCTGGAAGTGAGAAATCTTCTTAGCTCTTCTAAAGGAATTTTGTTTATAATTGCAAATATAAGTTCAGTAAGTTTAATGTCAGAATTTGTTTTCATCACGTTAAAGGCGTTACTGAGAAAGCTCATTAACAATTAAAGGGAAAGATTTAAATGTCCCTGGGGCACGCATTCTTTTTTTGTTTTCCTTTTCACTGCCCATGGATTTTAATGGCAGCATGCATTTCTTGTTTGAAGACCGTTGTTATTTGTTTCCGTTGATGCCTATGTTAACCCTTCATGCCAGACTTCCTGCGAGAGGACACGCCAGTTGGGACTAGCTTTCTGAGGGCAGCGGCTCATGATGACGACCAGGGCACCAATGCAGCCATTGCCTACTCTCTGTCGCAGCAGAGCCCAGCTTACTTTCACATCAACCCCAGCACAGGATGGATCTACGTCAACCAGCCAATCTCACAGGTGCACATTCCACATACCTACTCACATACACGCACCTTTACCTAGCTTTCAAAATGGGGACATGCCATAGACTTCTATTGTTACAAATAATTGGTTATAAATAAAGAAGCTAAATAATTGTGTGTTGGTCCCCCTTTTGTTGCCAAAACCTGGCCCGTCAAGGCATGGACTCCAATAGACAGATAAGGGTGTACTGTGGTATCTGGCACCAAGATGTTAGCAGCAGCTCCTTTAAGTCCAGTAAGTTGCGAGGTGGCGCCTCTGTGGATCGGACTTGTTCGTTCAGCACATCCCACAGATGCTCGATTGGATTGAGATCAGGGGAATGTGGAGGCCAAGTCAACAATTTTAACTCGTTGTTGTGCTCCTCAAACCATTCCTGAACCATTTTTGCTTTGGTCAGGGAAAATCGTTTCCATGAAAGGTTGTACATGGTCTGTAGCAATGCTAAGGTAGGTGGTATGTGTAAAAGTAACATCCACATGGATGGCAGGACCCAAGGTTTCCCCGCAGAGCATTTCCCAAAGCATCACACTGAGCATATTAACATGCACACCAGTAAGCTGACAACACAAGTAAACCGTGTTTACATGACTTTATTAATAAACCGGGTTATTTCCTTGTAGTTACGTCAAAAATAATAATGGCCGTAGCTGACTCTGAGTTTTCCAAATGTTATGTCAGTTGTGATGTTAAATAAAGCATGCACCGTGTCAGCGGGAGATTTACGGCTCATATCATCCCTCATGCAGTTTCAGATGCAGCGTTTTGACTGAACCTCTTCAACTTCTGCTGCATGACATGAGAACACAATTTTAAAATTTTCTGGGTCTTAAAAGAGCCTGCGTTTTTAAAAATATGTCCTTATTTCATGCAAACACTAGCTAGCACTGTCTGCATTTAAATCTGCTCTAAGTTTGCGTTTTTGTCACATACCACACACGCGCACTTCAATAAGCCGACAGAAAGCAGGTTAATATGTTTATATGCAGCACGGAATCGCAGTAAGAGACAAAAAACTACCTGTCCCGACTGGTTTATGCTTAAGCTGTTTATGACCTTACTCCGATAAAAGAAAAAGGGTTGCCGCGTTTACATGACCATGTTCATTGTCGGCTTATTAGGCATAATCGGTTTTAAATGGTGCATGTAAACATACTCACTGTCTGGTCAACTTGCCTTCTTCCCATAGTGCATCCTGGTGCCATGTGTTCTCCAGGTAAGCCACGCGCATGCACCCGGCCATCCACGTGATATAAACAAAAAGACCAGACCAGGCCACCTTTTTCCGTTGTCCAGTTCTGATGCTCACATATCCACTTTTGGAGCTGGTGGACAGGGGTCAGCATGTGCACCCTGACTGGTATGGAGCCCCATACACAACAAACTGCAATGCCCTGTGTATTCTGACACCTTTCTATCAGAACCTGCTATAATTTTGTGAGCAATTTGAGCTACAGTAGCTCATCTGTTAGATCGGACCACACTGGCCAGCCTTCGCTCCTTAAGTGCATCAATGAACCTTGGCCTCTCATGACCCTATCACGATTAAATCCTTACACTTGACCATTTTTCCTGCTTCCATCACTTGCTTCCACCCAACAAACATGTGCCGTGATGAAGAGATAATCAGTGTTCACTTTACCTGCAGCATGCTTATAATGTTATGCCTGGTCGGTGAATATATTTGGGTGTTTCTTAAAATTTATTTGGGCACATTTTAGATTGTAATAAACTAACAAATTGTGTCAAACTTTTTTCTATTTTTTGTTATATTGAAAGACGTATTACCATACCTTTTTGTTTTTCTAACTCATGTCTGAGACCCAGTCATTATCATAAAAAAGCAATCCTAAAAAAAATACATTTAAAGCTAATAATGATTTAAACAAAGAAAAATAAGAGAATGTTAAAGCAATCCTTTGACTAACACCACATGACTAACAATTTTAACCCTAATATATAATATATTATTAGATTAAATAAACTAGTAAGTGTAAAAATGTATGTTTTAAGATAGCTTATTTTGCAAGTTTATAAGCCAAAAGTTTCCATAGTTCCATAGAAACATTCATTCTTGTGTAAGTTTGTGTTCGTTGGTCTGGTCAGAAATGCCACCATCTTCACTTTTCTGCCCACGAATGGCTGTCTGTGTCATTTCTTTGCTGGATATATAAGTTTGGAGTCGTCAGAGGTTGATTTGACATTAAAAATGCTGTATGCGCATACAGAAGCGCGGACAGAAAGACAGGCTGTACTTCGGTGACATCTTGCATCCTGTTTATAGAGTCACAAGTCATGGCAGTCTTCAGATAAAGCGTCAGAGGACCGAATTTATTAATGCACAGTTCACATCCAGAACGACATTACTTTTAACATGTTGAAATCACTGAATGTGGATGTAACAGAAATGAATGTGGATGTAATTTTTTCAGAGCAGGTCATTAAGACTGCATAATGTAAGTCTGGTCCATGTTTTTTTTATTATCCAGTCTGACCGCCTTGCGTCACTTATGTCCAAGTGGATCAGTTTTAGAACAGCAGACAATGTCACCCACACTTAACTCACCTGTCTTCAAATTGACAACTTAAACTGCCCCCTGCTGTTATTCCTGCCTCCTTTCATTCTCTTTCTGTCGCTTCCTGTCTGCCTCTTCCTTTCCTTCTTTCCTGAAAAAGGCAACATTTTGGAGCCAGTTAAGCAAAGTTTACTGCTGACTCAATCTTAGAATACACTAGCCCTCTGTCTTGAAAGTCAAATTTAAAAAAACAATATCTAGGGTCTTAGCTGCAGTTCTTGATAGTCCGAATGTGAAACATCCAATGGATAATGGAGACCAATTCTTCAGGTGGAAGTATCAGGGATTTCTCTCATCTCTGAATTCCTGTTGAAAAAAAACCTTACCTGTCTTTACCGGTATCAGTGACAACCCGTATTATTTCAGTGTATGCCGATAAGCCCCAAGGCTGTATTATATCACCTGTCTCTTGTCCTGACAGACATCACGGATCAGCCAGCAGATCATTGCTACAGACGGAGGGAGTCGGAGCAGCTCGGTCGACCTCACTGTCATCATCACCAACGTGCACAACCAGCCCCCGCAGTGGGAACAGGCAGAATATTGGGTCACAATCCCGGAGAACACACCACGTGACACCAAAATAGTGGTGAGGCATTCATATATTCCACCACATCGTTTCTCGAGTTCACACTTGCATATAATCCGATATAGTTAAGAGTATGCGTTTCTGGCATACTGTCAGAGGGGAGGGCTCAGACCTCGAAATTTGGCCCGAACCCAAAGTACACCATGGTCACCAAGGCATCTTATTTGATCAAAAATACAGTTAAAATAGTAATACTATGAAATATTATTACATTTTAAAATAACTTTTCTATTTGAATATATTTTAAATGTTAAAATATTTTATCTATCTATAATAGATCTATCTATAATAATAATAGATTATTATTGTGAAAGTAAAGCTGACATTATCGCATGATCCTTAAGAAATCAGTCTAATATGCTGATTGGGTGCTCAAGAAATATTTCTTATTAATATCAATGCTGGAAACATTTCTTCTGCTTAATATTTTTTAATCATTATAATGATTAATGTTTTTTTCTGTGTTTTTTTTTTTTTTTTTTTTGCCCTGTTGACGTAGATCACTTGGAATGCTCTACATAAAGTAGCAGCAAGTCATATGTGTGTCATGCAAACAGTGCACAGAGCACACAACTACAGAGAATTGATACAACAAGCATACTTATACATCTACATATATACGTATATGCATCAATACTTCTGAGTATTAATTATTGTAATCAAAATCTGCCATCCTGGGTTCATTTTCACTGAGCTTGTCATAACACATTCTGGGATTGCCTTCTCCACCAAAAAATGTGTGCAATGCTGATTTTAACCAATAATTAACCTACAGCCATTGCATCACGTCCACTTCTCTAATGTCTTCAAATACACTTCACTAGGTTTTCAATTTTTTTTTTTTTTTTTGGAATAGAAGAACGGTTTTCACTCACAATGCTTCTTCCTTTGTTTGTGCTGTTGATAAGCAAAGGTAGAGTGTTGTGACTTTCTTACCGCTGAGGCTTGTCACATCTTATCCAGCCTTCATCTTGTTTGCTATTTCAGCTCGTTTCATTCACTGTCACATTTTACCTTCGTCTGGGAGCTTGTACCCACAGAGAGATCAGCATCCACAAACAACCTCGTCTGTCCAGCAAACTCAAGCAGACTGCTTGTCTGAACATTCTATTCTAATTCATTCAAAAGGGGCAAAAAGGCCAATCCTCTGAGTCCGTTTTCCTCACATACAGCAGATTTATCAGTGAAGGGTGCCAGGAGGACTTCTTCTGGAGTCACTGTGTTTCCCTGACATCAGCGGCTTCCTCTGGCTGCTGCCAGCTATTTTGCAATCTGTATGAACCTCCGCATCTGTCTTAGCAGTCCTCAGTGGCTCAAACTGTGACGGGGATGTTCTCCTTTTCACGTTGCCACAGGATGTAAAATAGGCTTAGGTGGGATGTTTGATCTTAAAATACCTTCTTTCCCCGCTGGCTTGTAAAGGGAGGTTGCATAGGCATGGGTTTTAGTGCGCCAACTGCTTTGCTAGTCATTTTTGCTAACGTGTTTGTAAAGAGCTACAGGGTTTGTACAGTTGAATGGGAAGTACGACACACTCATAGATGGAAGTTGTGTTCCAAAACCTACTGAGCATTTTAGACAGCACTTCCACATCAGCACACTTCCGAAATGTAAGCTGCAAAAGTATGTTGCCTTATAAGATAACTTGGATAAGACAATCCCAGAATGTATTCTTAACTTCATTAAGAAAACCCAAGATGGCCAGCCAAGTCAACAGAAATGACCAACAGATGGACCAATAGATAGATAATTAACAGACTAGGTTTTTGAACACAGATTTACCTACTGTACACCTACAAAAAAACGACCTAGATCATTTGTTTGTACATGTTTATGATGATGAAGAACAAAAATGAGCTTAAACAGCATGTTGCATAGTAGTTTCTAATTGGCTGGGACTTCACTAGCAGCATGAAGCTCCGTTTAACTGCATTCATCACTTGACAGCCCGTTCTCCTCTGAGGGCTTCTGTTAGCATCCCTGTCAAAGAAAATTAATATCGCTCTAATGTACTGTTCCACACGCTGCATGTTACATATTTTAATACAGATCTTTCTTTACCTCTCTAATCATCTCCTATAGAACTGTCCTCACTCATACTAATGGCATTACTTTCATAACAGATATGACAACAGATAGATAGATAGATAGATAGATAGATAGATAGATAGATAGATAGATAGATAGATAGATAGATAGATAGATAGATAGATAGATAGATAGATAGATAGATAGATGGATGGATGGATGGATGGATGGATGGATGGATGGATGGATGGATGGATGGATGGATGGATGGATGGATAGATAGATAGATAGATAGATAGATAGATAGATAGATAGATAGATAGATAGATAGATAGATAGATAGATAGATAGATAGATAGATAGATAGATAGATAGATAGATAGATGGATTTAGATGACATATTTAAATACATTTTGATCACATTATAGCTAGTATGGACTTGTTGTAAGTAAAACTGTCACTTTCTAGGGCAAACTATTCAATGTGACCGCATTAAAATGCACTTTATGACGGGCACCAAATAAGAGCCACCGCAAGGCATCTTTGATCAGCTTTTTCTTTCTGATGCCATTGCTGTGTAATGAGATGATTTCTAATTATTGCTAATTTCATGGCACCTCAGGCAGTACTCATTCTGCTGGCAGTGATATTACCCATCTCATCATCCATTTTTGAACAGCCCTTTGCACCAGATCTCACCAGCTACTTATTTTCTTTTATTTCTCTTATTTTGTGCTGTTATTTCTGATTTTGTAAATAGTTTTTCTTTGTTTGATACATGCAGGACATGAGACCACAGCTCTCAGATTATATTTGGTTTTGCCATCTTTAAATATATGGCCTTGATTTAACCCGTTTCAAATTCAGGTCCAAGAGTTTCTCATTGTGTTAGATTTATTTGGCCTTTTGTGTAAGTATTTAGTGTTTGTGTAAAGGGCTACCCTGATTTAAAAACAGCATGGTTGGGAACTATAGAATACGTTTTGAATGTTGTATTCTGGTGTTCTCATATAAGTAGTTTAACTGTCAGAAATGTTTTTGTTGCATTTGCTTATAGGGTAACACTTTATTTAGCAGTGTCCACTATACATGTAAAATCTTGCATAATTACATGCAAATAACCCTAAACCACACCTAATCCTAACCATAACCCTATAGTAAGTACATGAAGTTAATTAATATTATTCAGATCTTAGAAATATAATCATACTGTAACACAGACACCTTTAAATAAAGTGTAACCGTGCATTGCAACTGAATTTTGATCCGAGTAAACGTTTAAAAACGGCCCAAGTTTATTCTAGAGTACAGTATTCTATTAACAACTAGGAAGATTTTCTTGCTCAACAAGTTTAACTATGCTGAATGATTAGCTAAACCTCCATACATTTTTTACTCCAGAAGCCTGTGATTGGCAAGTAAATGGTGCCTCAGGGTTCCATTACAGATAAGCACAAAATCACTTTCCAGAACCTTCTCATTTACTGTTCCTTGCTGGTGGAGGGATCATCTTAATTCTATAATGACAGCCGAATCCCTGACCTTATTCAAGAAACAGCTGAAAACTCGTCTCTTCTGTGAACTACATCTTGCTTACTCTTTATAAGAATAAAGAAAAAAAAAATGCTTTCACTACTTCTTAAATCCCTCTATGTTCTAGCATGTACTAATCTAGCTTGAAACTTTATACTGCTAACACTATTTTGCATTGTTGCCTCTTTAAGAAAGAATAGTTAAACTTAAAATGAAAATTATGTCATCATTTAGTCACCCTCAAGTTTTTCCAAACCTGTATGATTTTTTTCTTTTCTTCTGCTGATCACAAAAGAAGATATTTGGAAGAATATGGGTAACCAAACAGTTTATTGGCCCCATTGACTTCCATAGAGAAGAAATGGAGGGGGAAAAAATTATACATAAAATATAATATAAAATACTATGGAAGTTCCATCCGCATTGTTTTTGGATAAAGGTAACTGCTAAATTAATAAATGTAAATGTATTTTTGCATGGCTAGCCTAATAAGCCTTTGCTATAGTGTGGACATTCAGAAGGTCATGAATTATAAGCTGTATTTCTTTTATCTGTAGTCTCAGCTTTTGAGTTTCTGCGTGTGTGTGTGTGTGTGTGTGTGTGTGTGTGTGTGTGTGTGTGTGTGTGTGTGTGTGTGTGTGTGTGTGTGTGTGTGTGTGTGTGTGTGTGTGTGTGTGTGTGTGTGTGTGTGTGTGTGTGTGTGTTAGCACTAAGCTCGCCACCTTGTACATATGAAGGTGATGGTCCTTAGGGCAGTGTGTGTCAGATCAGATCTGTGTGTCCCTGCCCACTCTCATAGCTCAGCTAATGGAGAATGTACCTGGAGGTCACCTTCAGTGTCTCTTCAGTCAGAAAACCAGATAAGTGTGTTGTTCCTTATAGCTTTTTATCACCTACCTTACTGCTCTTCATTGAGTTTCAATATCCTTTCATATTCAGTCACTCTATTTTCAAACTACTTCATCACCCCTCCACACTTCTTTTAATTGGATGGAATGATTATAATTGCAGTCGAGGGGTTTCAAAACACAGGTTGCACAATTATTCAGATACAATTACTGCCTTTGTTAATGGAATGCACCTTGACAATTGGACAAATAACCTCTTTTTCTTTATCCTTTCTTTCGTGTGTCTCTGTCTCTCCCTTCAACGCCCACACTGCATCCAATCTCTAACACGAGGTGTTACCCGTAATATGACTTGAAAAACAAAGTGCTTTACCACAATTACAGTCAAGCTCTCTTTCTGTACAACCCTCTGAATACAGCATAAACTCCCTGATGTAAAATAACTGTAGCAACTGGCTGTTCAAATCTGTTCTGTGCATTGGGAGCCTTCATGCTAATTCATCCTCAGAACTCTAAATACAAATTATGCTTGTTAAACAGTATAATGCATTCATTAGCAACACTGAGTAGCCTTGTTGTGCGTCGAGTGCTCCTATTCATTTCTCGCTCTCGCTTCCTCCCCCCTCGCTTTTCTCCTTCATCTATCTATCTGTCTCTCTGTCTAACTAATTAAAAATTTAAATATCAGTCAGCTCATTGTGGTATTATCTCAAGGAATGCTAATTAACACATTTTCAAAAGCAGTAATTGCAACCTTGAGGATGTAATTTAAAGGGCCTTGTTCGTGTATATGGATAATGAGAATGCTGTTCTCATCAAGCCTGAGAGACGTCCGCTAATAAACTCTTGGAGGGAAGATTAGACAGGTTGGGATTTGAAAGTTGACCAAATTTCTATTTAGTTCAATAGGGGAACTTTCAGTAGTTTGAATAGTTTAACCCCATGAGTGGTTAACTAAAAAATTGGGGTGGTGCTCTGATAAATGACAGTAGGTTCAAATCCCACAATGGTTGATCTGTGAAATATTACCATTGTACTTTTGATCAAAACACTTAACCTTGGGTTACTCCAGGTTACTCTCAGGACTGTCCCTGTAGAAACTGCACTGTAAGTCACTTTGGATAAGAATGTCAACTACATGAGGAATTAGTTGAACTCAAAGCTTTGAAGTGAATGCAAGATGTCCCATTGGACAGGTGCACCAGTCTAGGCAACTTCTGAGAGCTTTTTGATGTCAACTAGCTGTAAAATATGCTGTTTTGAGGTGTGCTAAGTGTGTGAGGGACCACTGGTTTCAGACCCCACAAGTTCTTTATGTATGAATGCCAATTCACACTATTTTATCATGTTCATTTTGCTATTAAATGATCACATTTGTATGGAAAATCTAAATAATTTCATATGAAATAATATTTCACAGTGAATTTTTTTTAAATAATAGAAATTAAATTTTGCATTATTATTTTAAAGCCACTGTTTATAAATTTTTACATTGTGACATTTTCATGCATATATGTATCAAATGAATTACTATATATATATATATATATATATATATATATATATATATATATATATATATATATATATATATATATATATATATATATATATATATATATATATATATATATTGGCTTTACAGTTTTATTGGTAAGATAGAATAGACTCAAATCTTCATGAAATGTTCTCAAAATCAGTAACTTTTTAAAACAAAATTCTGAGATCTGCATCATTATTGAGATGGACTGGAACTGTGAGAGTAGCATAGGTCATGGAAGTTATAGTGAAGGTCTGTCAAAGTGATTGCAAATAAGTTCACTGAATAGGTCATTTCCGTTGGGGGACATGTACCGAATGGCAAAGTCGACACTTAAAAGCAGGAAGCAAAAGCCACAGAGCTTTTAAGGTACTTGTTTTCTGTGTTGCGGTGGGCGGATGTTCTCAAAATCATGGCCAGGGTTGATTTAATGGCTGACTGGACCCATGTTCTCTGACACACAGAGTTCTCTCTCTCTCTCTCTCTCTCTCTCTCTCTCTCTCTCTCTCTCTCTCTCTCTCTCTCTCTCTCTCTCTCTCTCTCTCTCTCTCTCTCTCTCTCTCTCTCTCTCTCTCTCTCTCTCTCTCTCTCTCTCTCTCTCTCTCAGTGCACTTTTATTTTGCTTTACCTTTTCACCCTTTTTCTCTGTCGACCAAGTTTTATAACTTGTGCTAGATGCCAAGTATTTCTTAACTCTGGATGACCATAAATGGTTTCAGTCTTTCTCTTTGAGTTTTGACTGTTGGCTTTGCTGTGCCATTAGCCATATTGTCATTGGACTGTTTTGTTTGCTTTACGGTGTCATTTGGTGGATGGTGTTTTGGGTTAAATGTGTTTACGTCATCTAAAAGACTTTGAGTTACCCTTGCAGCCAAGTTAAAGCTGTAATATTGTATTTTCCAAGCCACAAAACAATTACTTTCATGTTGTGGCATTACACTTCTGGGGGGTTTTGCATTCCCTTGCACAGCACATGCCATAAGGATAATAAAAAAGTATCCATGTTTTCGGGTTAACAGCCAAGTTAAAGTAGCAGTGCTCCTTATTCAACTGCATTTTTCAGTAGCATGACAATATTCTACAGTACTTATAGTACAAACAGTATTTTCATCACTGTTATTTTGTAGTATTACAATTATAACTAATATAATAATTATGTTTTAAAATATTTTCCTCCCTCTAGAAACTTTACATTTTGTTAGTAGCTTGTGAAACGTGATGTTAACTTTGAGTAGCTTAGCTTAGAATGCAAGTTTTAAAGTAGTTTCCCCAACATTACATAATGATGGTTTATTTCCACTCAATATTCTTGTGCATTCTTTCTTTAAGGGTTAGTTCATCCATAAATGAAAATTCTGTCATTAATTACTCACCCTCATGTCATTCGACACTCATCTACGGAACACAAATGAAGATATTTTTGTTGAAATCCGATGGCTCAGACAGACCTTCATTGACACCAATGTCATTTCCTCTCTCAAGACCCATAAAAGGCACTAAAGACGTCGTTACAAAGCCCATCTCACTACAGTCGCTCTACAATAATTTTATGAAGCGACAAGAATAGTTTTTGTGTGCAAAAATAAAATAAAAAAAATAACGACTTATATAGTGATGGGCCGATTTCAAAACAAAGCTTCGAACTTTATGAATCAACTTATCAATTCATCTTTCGGATCGCATGTCAAACATGTGAAATCACGTGACTTCCGAATCCTGAATCGATACACTGAATAGTAATGGTTTGAAGCTTTGTTTCGAAATCGCCCCATTGCAATATATGTCATTATTTCGTTTTTTTTTTTGTGAACAAAAAATATTCTCATCGCTTCATAAAATTATTGTAGAGCCACTTTAGTGAGATGGGCTTTGTAACGACGTCTTCAGTGCCTTTTATGGGTCTTGAGAGAGGAAATGACATTGGCGTCAATGAAGGTCTGTCTGAGCCATCGGATTTCAACAAAAATATCTTCATTTGTGTTCCGAAGATGAACGGAGGTCCTACGGGTGTCGAACGACATGAGGGTGAGGAATTAATGACAGAAATTTCATTTTTGAGTGAACTAACCCTTTAAGAGGCTATATGTAAACATTGGTTTGTAATCAAATTTGATATAAAGGAAGAGGAAGGACATAGGAAATCTGGAAATTACTACTGCAGAAAGTAACTCCATAACTGTCAATATTAGTTTGGATTATTGATGAACCGTGTCTAATGTGTTCACATGCTGCAAGTCAGCAGGCGCTTAACCTACGGTTCTACTGATGCCTTCTCACAAATAATGCTAATTATCCTATTTGAGCTTTAGTAATAGGTGTTCACATCTTATGTGAATATGTGTTTAAAGTATTATAGCACATCTAAGCAGTTTTTACCCAATTACACACAAACCCACACATTTTCATAACAATATTTCACCATGCAGGCCATATTTAATTTTACATGACCAACCTAAACCTCATTTTCCCTCCTAACAGACCATCAAGGCAACGTCCCCTCTTGGTGACCCCAGGGTGACTTACAACCTGGAGGAAGGTCAGGTTCCCGAGACCAACATGCCTGTGCGCTTCTACATCAAGCCTAACCGGAGGGACGGTTCTGCCTCTATCTTGGTGGCGGAGAATCTGGACTATGAGACCACGCGTTTCTTTACGCTCCGAGTGCGTGTACAGAACGTGGCGGCTGTACCGCTAGCTTCCTTCACCACTGTCTATGTCAACATCACAGGTGAGAAATACCATCATCTTCTGGAAATTACAACTGCAATTTGCAAATTTAGGGTCAGTTATTATGTATTTACTTATTTATTTACTTATTATTTTTTATTATTTTTAACTTTTTAATTGATGCTTTTCAGTTTGTATGTATACACTGACAATCAACAAATTAGTTGTTTTTTCTTATGCTTAACATGGCTGCATTTATTTAATAAAAAATACAGTGAAAATAATGATGTTGTGAAATATTCCCCAGTGAATATTTAGGTATATTAGGTAAAAACCAAATACCACTTTTAAAAAAAAAAAATACATTTATTTTATGCAAAATAAACTACAAATACATTTACATATCTATGTACTCTATAGCATTACCCTGTAATTGTATTTTTTGTATACTAAACTGGTATACTGTTAAATTGGAAAAACTAATTTTGTACTTAATGTGCTTTAGTTATCTGGAAGTTTGGCTGAGATCCAACTAAAGATACACTTCAGTATATTTGATTGTGCTCAAGTAGAACTAACTCAAGGGTAACAGTTTACTGCTTATTAATATTTAGTAAGGGTATTTTTGTAGAATTTAAGTTTAGGTATTGGGCAGGATTAAAGTATTATTTCACTTTAAAATGAAAATTACACTATGATTTACTCACCCTCAACCCAAATTAGGTGTATATGACTTTCTACTTTTGATGAACACAATCAGTAGCCTGACAAGCCAGACCCACATCAAGATGTTTGGTTCGGAAACTCACCATTGACAGGGCTCAATCCGAGGGGCGGGATAAACGGTTGTCTTTCAAACTCCCTCTGCACGTGATAGGATAGCGCTACCACCAACCAGAGCAACGAAGCTGAAACAGAGCTTGTTGATAGATTAAACATTCGCCGTATCCGGTCAGCAAAACTCTGAACACATCGACACTCACGGGCAGATTAGATTTGCTGCCACTAGGGTGCGTCTAGATTTCTAGGCTACACAATCAGAGTTATATTAATAAATATCCTGATGCCTCCATGTTTAATAATGGCAGTGAACGAGGCACATGAGTTTGAAGCTCAAAAAAGTGCATGCATCATAAACATACTCCACATCTCCAGGGGGTTAATAAGCAAAGTGATGCGTTTGTGTACGAAAAAAATCCATATTTAGCATGTTATAATGTAATGTTTAGCTTACGCCAGAGCTTCTACTGTATGTAAATGATGAAAAATATGTTAATTGATACTTAGCATGAAATTAATTTATTTCAAATACATTTTGTTATGGTTATTACAATGTAAAATAACTGTTTTCAATTTGGAAATAATTCAAATATAATTATTTTCTGTCATGTCAAAGCAGAATTTTCAGCATCATTACTCACAGTTTTCAGTGTCACGTGAGTCATCAGAAATGCTGATTTGGTGCTCTAAAAACATTTCTCATTAGTAATGGTGCTTGCCATATAGGCAAAGCATAACTATTGTTCTCTTGCATAATTATTATTATTCCACACAAAACTCCTCCTGTCCGGTGGGTGAAAAGTGGGCGAAAATGTTTCATAGACTTTGCATTGGGATGAACTTTGACGACTCAAAGCTCAGAGTGAGGATTTCATAGAAACGTGAGTTTGACTCAGAGCAGCAAACAGCCAATCACAAATCACCTTCAACACTTCATATTCATGCCCTAGCTAGCAACCATTGTCCTGTATTTCTGCATCAGAACATTGTAGAAACATGGGGGGTGCCTCTTTTGACTCATGCTAGCAAATTAGACTTCCATCATGCTAGCAGTGAATAGCGACATGCTAATAGGAATTATCTAAGTGTTGAATCAGGCTAAGAACATGTTAATAACTCTATAAAGACTCCATAACCATATGTGACAACTACCTACTGCATAGCAACTTCCTAGCAACCACCCAGCCAAGTTTTGCCACTGCAAGCGCTACTCACATTTTCTTCAGGAAATGTACATTCTAGTTATTATTATTAATAATCGTTTCCTAATATTCTTGTGGAGACTGCAAATATTTTTTTAAGGATTCTTTGACAAATCGAAATTTCAGAAACACAGCGTTTATCTGAAATTATAAACCCTTTTTGTAATTATTATAAATGTATTAAAGTTCCATGTCTAAAAATCATGGTAACACCATGGTACTTCTTCCATAGTGTGAGACAAAAAGATAGAAGGAGAACAAAAATGTAAAAATCTGACACAATGATAACAGTCCATGTTGACACCTCTCACTAGCGTGCTACAAATACGCCTCGACAACCGGTTCCACGTCGCCTGTGTGCCCTCGGAGAGGTAAACACATTTGCGGTAGTTTAGCAATCAGCATTTCATGCCAGTGCGGTTTCTCAGAAGCACAGCAGTGTCTGATCTGATCCACTGATTGTGTTTGAGGCGCTGACGCTAATGTTTTTTCCCCTTTCTTCATAGCTCATTTAGCCTGCGCTGTGCATTTGTACACAAAAAGTGATCTCTGCTGTCATTGAGTGTATGTGGAAATCCAGAACGCTGATGAGTGCATGACAGGCAGCGGGTGGGGGGTGCCGAGTGATGGTGTGTGTATGTGTGTGTGTAATAGGAACAGTGAAGAGCTTTGGCATCAGCACACAACACTCGAGACCACATCAGCATTAATTAAGAGGAAAATGGAGATTGAAATAGAGGGAAAAGGAGACAAGAATCCCACAGAACAACTAGTTTAGAGCCGCTGTAATCCACTAAGAGCAGAGAATCCAGACAATAAAACCCCACTTATCTTGAACACAATTAACCACTCACCAACTAAGCCATACACTGTAAAAAAAAAAAAAAAAAAAAAAAAAAAAACAATGTTGTTGGTTTAACTTAAAAAGTAGCCTGGTTGCCTTCAAATTTTGAGTTCATTGAAATTAAACATTTGAGTTGATACAATGAAGGAAATTGGTTTAATAAATAGAAACTTATCCATCTATTGTATCTAAACCACATAAAAAATTGGATAAATCATGAAAATAGCACAATTTGGCATGTTTCACTCCGTCATCACAAATAAAACACAAATTACCCTATAATGCTTACAAAATATTTTAAGCATATTTAAATAAAGGTTGTCGATTCTCAAAAATGTTAATTGTATTAACTCAAATGTTTAATTTCAATGAACTCAAAAAGGCAACCAGGTAACTTATTTTTCAAATTCTTTTTTAAAGTGTAGAATAAAAAATAAAAGAACCAACAAAGACCTGAAATGACCCAAAAGTCACACTTTAAAATGCCGTTGCATTACATACAAAATATCAAACCAAGTGGAGTTTTCTTTTCTTTTTTAAAGAAAGCCAGAACAAATGAATTTTTTAAGCAACATTTTAAAAAAAGCTGTAACAGTAGATATACTGACACTTTATGGAAGTCAGACATTGTGGAACATGTTAAAATGGCTCAGAAAAGTACATTGTTTCGATCAAGTATATTTAGTTTCGATATCTAATGCAATTAATCTTGAAATACTTTTTGGGGTAACTGTATTTACTGTAAAACAATGTTTACATCTAATCTAATATATGTCCATTTGAATCCATTGGAAGATTTGTTTCAGTAGTGCTTAATTTGTAACTGATTGCTCTCATTCTTTTTTCTTCCAGATGTGAACGACAACGTTCCCTTCTTCATGTCATCCACGTATGAGGCGACGGTTCCAGAGGGTGCAGAGATTGGCACATCAGTGGCTCAAGTCTCAGCCTCTGACCTGGACTCTGGTCTCCATGGCATGGTAAGACTCTTCTGAGTATGATACTTTTTGGTTCTTTCTAAAACTTTAGATCTACCATAGCCTGACGTGGTTATACTCAATTCTAGTCAGAATATGAGTCTGATATTACTCCATTGGGCTGTATTTATGTGCCTGTTTCAACCGAACCAGGAAAGACCTCAATTGGATAGACCTACAACTAATCAGAGCAACGAAGCTACGCATAACATTTGTCAAATGTCAACAGGGCTCAACTGCACTGTGTTGCCAAGTCTGCGTTTTTTTCCGTGGGTTGTTTTTCATGTCTGCGGTTTGAAGCGACCTCAATTATGTGATATATAGACCCAGGAATGCGAATTTTAGCAGGCAACCTTGCCAAAATAACACACATTTTACACCTTAAATGCCATTTTGAATTGAAGAAAAAAAAAAAAAAAAACGCACATGCGCTGGAATAAACGATCTTTGCCGGTGTTGTTAAAAAAAGAATTTAAGGATACACAGACAACTTACCAACATGATCATTATTTCAGAGAGAAATAATGAAGGTGAATGCATACAAACAAGCTCTCGATTTAGGATTTGAACAAATTCAATCCAAGGCCAACACCTTTGGTGACGTGGATGATTAACGTTACTGTTTCTCATTTGTCCATCATGCCCGCCCTGACAAGTTAATTGGTCCGAACAGTTTCTGTTTTATAATACTCCTATTATGGTATAATTACTCCTCTATAGATCAAGTCCAGACCGAACTGCCCGAGCTCAAATGTTGTGGGCGGGGCTAAGTTCGGCTGGCATCCAGGCTAGATCTACCATATCACATAACTTAATATTTATCTAATATGTGACTTAAATTATTTGATACATAGTTCGCTTTTAATCTTGCTTGACACTCTTTCCTGCCTAGATTAACTACATAATTCTGAAGGACCAAAGTGGCGACTCGCAGTTCTTCAGCATTAATTCCTACACAGGCATCATTCACACCCGGGCCACCTTTGACCGTGAGCAGAAAGGCTCCTACTTGATCGAGGTCCAGTCTCAGGACAGTTCGGAGTCGGCCCGGCCCAGTCAGCAGGGCCAACCCAACACAGGTGTGATCTATCAACCATGTCTTCTTAACCCCTCGGTCACTCTGTTTCCCCGTCCACTGATTACCGCAGGGCACACCAGCCTCCAGGATGAACTCCATTCATTAAAACTTCAATGAGTCACGCCTAATGAAGAACAAATGCCATCCTAGGGATTTGTATGCAATTTAGGCCTTTAATAAGACTGCAGATTTAATATTAAACAGTCATTAGGATGTTTAATACATATTATAGAAAAATCCTTACTTCAAGTTTTCACAAATAATTTCTCATTAACATTTTCTATGAAGCCATTGTTCTTGCAAATATATTTTCATAACAGCTATATGACAATGACATCCTTTTCCTTGACAAGTTTGGGGTCTGATGTTTTTTTAAAGAAATGAATACTTTTATTCAGCAAGAACGCATTAAACTAAACAAAGATGACAGTAAAAGCTTTTACATTTTAACAAATAAATGTGTAAAATATAAAATTGCTTCCCGTTTCCACAAGTAGCAACTTTTTTCAACATTTACAATAATTTAAATCGTTGAATTAGAATGATTTCTGAAGGATCATATGACACTGAAGACTGAAGTAATGGCTTCTGAAAATATAGCTTTAAGTCACAGGAATAAATTATATTATAAATCAGCTATTTTTGTTTTGTATTTTGATCAAATAAATGCAGCCTTTGTGAGCATAACAAATCATACCAACCCCAACTTTTGAATGGTAGTGTAAAAATATACATTTATATTTGATACAACGAATCCCAATGACTTTGCTATTGTTCTGCTTGCCTATCTTATACCATTTATACGTTTACTAATGAATTCTTAATCAGCTTTTCTCCTGAGGTATTCTATGCATTGATGTGATCTGGAAGTAATACACACCTCTTTTACCCTGTAGACACAGCCTACGTGAGGGTTTTTGTCACAGATGTAAATGACAATGCTCCAGCTTTCTCTCAGCCTGTAAATGAGATCAGCGTGGAGGAAGACAAGGAAGTGGGATTCGTGGTCATTACCGTTACAGCTAACGATGAAGATGAAGGTAATTTTTGTTGTATGTAGGTGTGTCAAATATCTTATTCGGGTGGTCCTGTCACTTGTTTTTAGTTTGTGGATTTTGTTGTTTTAGTTTTGTTTGTTTGTGCAATGATTTCTTTCTGACAGCCCACTGATATTTTTGACAGAGATGGAGGAGGAGGGGTTGCAAAAAGAAATTGAGCGAAATAAATCTAGGTGGAAAATTTTTTCCTTTTTGTGCTGAGCTTGTTAGCAAATCTCTGTGGTGAATGTGGGAGTAACAATTTCAGCACCCCATTTGATGTTTGTCTCTTTGATTTGTTTTTCTTTGTTGTCTTCAAGAAAAAGAATTAAATAAGTAGCAGGATTTCTTTAATGATGGAAGTAAACCCTTGTGTGAAAGATTTTGTGTAGAAATTTACATGAGATGCGTGACATCTGAGGGCCCAGGCAAATAACCATTGAGATTTTAAAAGGAACCGAATAGGCGGCTCTGCCTTTTGAAAAATATACTGAAATGATAAAAGTGGTGTATAATGGTAGATTTTTGACAAAATTCTCGAGAGGCTTTACTAGGTGGCTTAACCAGAGATTAAATGAGAAGAAAATAGCAAGTGTATTAGACAAGCTGCACAGATTCATTCATCTATTATCTGTCAGTCGAACTATAAGAAAAAAAGGTATTTACACAAAGATGAACATTCTGCTATTATTTACTCACCTGCTATTATTGTCATCTGTGTGGCTTAGTTTTTATATCTGTGTAAAAGAATACCTCTTTTTATTATTTTTATTTTATTCTGTGATATATTACAGAATGCCCAGATTGCTCTTTTCCATATAGCAAAAATAAAAGGACACAATCAAATAAAAAACACCACTTTAGTGCCAAAAAAGTGGTCCGTTTTATTTTAATAGATGGTTTTTGTCATTTTTATTATTAGTTTTTGTATTTGAAGCTCTATAAAATTTTAGTTCTTTTTTATTTCAGTTTTAGTTCTTTTAATAAATCAAGTATAAAATATTTTATTTTGCTTTAAAAAAAAATCCAAGTAACAAAAAACAATTTGTATGGTTTACTTTGACAATAATAACCCTGGATAACAACAACATAAGTGTGAGTAAATACTGACAATTTTTTTAGCAAACCATCTTTTTAAGATAGGGACGATAGTTTTGTTGTCCTAACCGCTTCGCACAGCTGCATACTTTGGTATTGTTACCAAAGTATGCTGAACCCCTCAAGGGCAAACTGAAACTGCAGGGAGTTCATGTTTATTTCAGCAGTACACAGAGTTGATGTAATGATGTAACTATAGCCATTATACCATTTAACAGAAGAAGTCTGTATTTTATTTTTTTGTCCCTGTAATGTAAGATGCCAAAATTAGCATGTGTACGGGCATTGCTGACAGCGTACTTTACCTTAATGCCATGCATAGTTTGACCTCTGAAATGAAACTTGGCTGTTTAATAAATGTTTTATTTATGTCTTTAGAGAGCTGCATATCCTTCAGACAATCTCAGTACTGCCTGAAAACATCACCTTAGCAGCTGAAGCCATGTGAATGCATGAGCAGCTATGAATTAGTCTAGCGAACTCTCAGTGGTCAGTGGTCAAATTTGCATATTCCAGTTTACTGAGCGACTTCTACTGTTGATTTTGTTACTCCTGTTGGGAACATTCGGTCTATCGCTTGTTTCCTCCGACAGCCATAGAGTCGCTCCTGTTAATCTGAGCGCGACAGGCTTGGACAAATCACCTATCCGTCCAACGTAGCGTGGCAGCCTGCCTGTCTGCCCACCCCCTCATTTCTCATCCTCTGCCTGTAGAATATTCCAGGCTGTCACCTCCACACATCTCGGTGACACGATTCCTCCACCTGACCTCGCTCTGATTTCCATCAGGGCATGGCGACTTTGACTCATCTGTCAAATAAACAAACGGGCGGGAGCGCAATGTCTCTCACGGCGATGCGGCTTCACCCGTTACATATGCATGACAAATTATGTGTGGCGTGGAGCCGTGTCAACAAGCAGGCTGGAGTAAAGGAGACAGGGGCAGCAGGATGGAGATGTGCAGGTGTCTGATAGCTCATTAATGATCAGACTCCTACGCCGCCGTGGAGGTGAGACGGATGACGTGACCCGCCATGGCTGGATGGACGGTCCTGAGCAGAGCGTAAGCTAATATCTCACGACTGTCATGAAGGGGAAATGCAAATCGAAGCTTGATGTCCCTCTGTCCCCTTCCTGCTTTGGAAGGCACAATGAATGAGATTGCCATTAAAATGCAATATTTCTTATTACGCTGGGGATGAAAATGGGGAATAGGAATAATTAGAAGCTGATTTGCAGGAGAGGAGGAATTTTATGGTCCTGTTAAGTGTTTCCTAAAGCTGATTAGCAGTGCCCTCTTTGAGCTGTTCATTAAACTCCAGACTGATTTCAAAGATGGAATATGTAAAACATGCTCAACTTTCTTCAACAGCTGAATGAGCACAAGGTCTCCTAGTCTTTCAGCTGTCTTTCATCGCCAGTGACCATCCTATAGATCACAATAGTTAGGTTTAACCTGGTTGGCCTGTGGTGGAGCTGTGGGGGGCGCCGCCATGATGGTCATTAAGGAAGCTTGCTTTTGGCAAAATCACTTGAGCTCCCCTCAGCAAGCGTCACAGCACATCAAACTTCACATCCGTGATGGCCGTAGCCAGGATGAGCAAGACATGTTCTAATGAAATCCTCACACATCACGCCCAGATGGTGTTTGTCTCATAGAATCTGATCCGGACTGGTAAACAGAGCTGGCGCAAAACTAGAGCTTTTTCCCCCCGCAGTGTACCATCGGTGGATAAAGCTAGTTGGGGTCAAGGAAGGATAAACTGTGGGGATTGTTTGAAATAAAATGCATACATTTCAACTACATTATTATAGGAATTATTGCAATATTATTATTATTATTATTAAGTATTATTATTTGAATTTCATAGAGCACATGACAATGGTTATTCAGTCTTAAATCTAGACTGTGGTAACAGGGCCGTGCACAGATATTTTGAGGGGCAGTGGCCCAAACCAAAAAAAAGGGGCACTATAAGGGGATTGAGTATCATCTTAATATAGGAAATGAATAACAAACCTTTTACAATCATACTGTAAATACAATTGTTAGGCTTTAGTGCTAATTAAATTTCTGTTGTTCTAATTATTCTTCCAAAAAGTTGATTCTGGGCTAATTTGATATCTTTTCTATTTACATTTTTTATTGGAGATTTAAGTAGCAAATGAGAATCACTAAAATTGAATATATTTTGAGACAAAGGTCTTGTTTATGATTTATGTAAATCATACGCAACAGATTTTTAATAACAGAATATATAAAAGTATGGTATTTGGGGTAAAAGGCATATTTAACATGATAATAAACAGCTGACTGGCTTCCATTTGTTGACATGACATGGTTAAGATTCAGCTGGTAAATATCATAATTTGGGTGTCCATCTTAGAGGCAACATCATATTTATAATAAAATATATGATAATAATCATATAATACACATATATTTAGTTGTTACAGAAAGAAACTTTATAAAATTATTATAGAATCTCATTCATTCAATGTTTTCAGATTATTTACTTAGGCTAAACGTTTGTTTCTGTATTTTAAAATATATTTTTATATTAACATTTTAATATTTACTGAACAATAATTAAATATTTTATTAATCAAAATAAACAGAAAAGACTGCAAACGTTGCTTTTTTGCACAACTATGGACTTTTTTGAAAAATGAGCACATTTTTCTTAGGGTGTGCTTTAGCCCCATTGTAGGCTACCCTGATACAACTCATGTATATTTATAATAGCCTGTATTAACTTTTTTTAAATTGTGTATACGATTAATATGGTCTAAATAAAATATCATAAATATGAAGTATGTTAGGCTATAGATACTAGTAGCCTATTAACTCGTAAAATTGATTATAATCGGAAATCTATTTTTTTTAGGAGTGGCATGCTGGAGCTTTGAATCCATGTTTGCACTGTTGAAACAATTCAACGTTGTGGATTGTAGTTTGTAATATACCTGTTAATGCGACGACATTCTGGAACAGCCGTCTCCACAGAGAGCAGACAGCCGCAGACTTTGAGCGATGCTGCGCGGAGCGAGCGGGAAAACACAGAAAGGTTTAGCGGAACTAGTGGAGTTTTAGCGGAACCGAACGCTTTTATGGAAATCCTCTGAGGGTGAGGGAGGGAAGGGGGCAAGAGGGGCACCTTAGCTGATGAGGGCAAAGGGGCAGTGGCTCTAGCCACCGGGCCACCCCCCTGTGCACGGCCCTGTGTGGTAATTGTTTAAATCAATCAGTTTGATGGTTGAGATACATTTTTAACCACTGATCTACATTGTTAAAAATGAAGGGCTCTATTATACAGCTAGCGCAATGCGCCGTCAGGCTAGTTTCAGTCTGACGCAGTTATCATTTTCACCTCCAGCACCATGTAGTTTAAATAGTGAATGCATTTGCACCCATTTGTGTACCCATGGGCATTCGGGTATGAAAACAAGGTGTGTTCCTGCGTATTTTTGGCACATTGCTATATTGAGGTAACTGAAATTGACTATGTAGTAATAAGCAGCTATAGGCAAGTCCACAACACAGGTACACTCTGCTTGTTACACACACAGGGACACAGCAGCACAAAATAAAAGTATTCCTCTCTGGAGAAGTGTTCAGTCTTTTCGCTTGCAAATTGCAAAGAAAGCAACTGGCTTTTAAAGAGATGACAATCTGATTGGTTTATAGCACGTTATGCCCCGAAACACACCCATTACTCATTAAGAGAATAGGCACAACCCTTTCAGACCACTCCCCTGGCGCTCTAAACGTTTTTCCCGTTGTTAAACAAGGAAAAGTGAATTAGGACACGGCCTAAGTGCACTTGCACCGTGTGCTTTAGTTTAGACCGATGCGGTCAGATCATTAAGATAGGGCCCGAAGTGTGTCATTTTTGCACATTTGGTGAATTTATAAAAAAAATTACTTTTAAATCTATTATAAATTATATTATTATCCAATGACATTTGTTGTATCACATGTTGAGTAAAAAATTATTGTATGTTATGTAAAAAACTAACAGTATTTTAAAAATTGTCTGTGACATTTTGTATGTGTGTATGTTGATTTCAGTATTTAAGCGCAATCATATCATGCCTGTGTGCATTAGAGCTTTCTTGTCCTTTATGTAATCCTCATCAAATGAGCACAGATTAATTTTGACATTCTCTTTTTATCCAGCTCAGCCAAGCTTAACACTTCCTAGAATACTAACGCTTCCCAAACCCCCCAAACAGGTGCCAATGCCAAACTGCGGTACCAGATTACCTCCGGGAACACCATGGGCACGTTCGATGTGGAGCCAGAGGTTGGCACAATTTTCATTGCCCAGCGGCTAGACTATGAGCAGGTGCAGCGCTACGAGTTACGGCTGGTCGCGTCGGATGGAAAATGGGAAAACCAGACAATGGTTGTCATTAATGTCATCAACCAGAATGATGAGGCACCCCTGTTCACTCAGACTGAGTACCATGCCAGTGTCATGGAGGAACTTACAGAACTTCCTGTCCTTGTGCTAGAGGTGAGGGGTGAAAACACGCACATATAGTTACAAGAAAATGACAATGTTGAAGATTGCTTCCAGTCTCGTTACGGGTTTCCTTGAAATTATATGTAATGTTTATTAATGTCCTCATGTAGTTTAAAGCTTTGGAAGAAAAAAAGGAGGCCTTTTTGGAATTAATATTTTGACACACCCTGCCACGATTGTCATTCTCTGCTAGCGTGTTTCAATATTGCTGTCTACTGTGCTCTCAGTGTAAAAAACAGACTTCAAAGGCTTTGCATAAACACACCTAAAAAAGAGGAGGAGAGAACTATCAGCATTCCTTTGCTGTGACTATTAACTTTTAATTGCCTCGTATGTTCTGTGATAAGTGTGTTGAATTATAATATGCATGCCTGGTTTTTCCCATCTGCTCTTCTCGCAGGTCTCAGCCACAGATCCAGATCAAGAGGCAGACCAGCGTGCAGTGCGATATTCTCTACATGGGCAGGGAGCTGGTAGCGAATTCACCATAGATGAGATGAACGGAAGGATCTTTGCCCAACGGCGTTTAGATCGCGAGGTTCGCTCGGCCTGGCAATTCCTTGTACTTGCCACTGATGAGAATGGGGCGGGTCTTACCGGGTTCGCTGATGTTTTAGTCGACGTGCAAGATATCAATGACAATGCGCCTGTTTTCCTGTGTGCAACGGACAACTGCTTTTTGGGGCACGTGCCTGAGAACTCCCCAGCTGACACTTCCATAATGGAGATGCGGGCCACTGACCTAGATGATCCAAAAGCTGGCAAGAACGCTATCCTTACCTATAGAATTGTGCAGAATGTGCGCAATGAAATCAATCTTAACCTCTTCTCCATCAACCCAGCCACGGGCACCATCTATACTGTTCTGCGCTCTTTGGACAGGGAAGTGGTGGATCGATATCTTGTTGTGGTGGAAGCTCATGATGGAGGAGGACTTTCAGGAACAGGAACAGCCACCATCGTAGTTTCCGACGTCAATGATCATCCTCCAGTGTTCACCCAGAGGGTCTACATGGCCTCTATGCCAGAAAACTTGGACATCAACAGCGAGGTAGTGGTAGTGGCTGCCACTGATGGTGATGAAGGTGAAAATTCAGTCATGACATTCAGCATCATCGGTGGAGATGAAGACCGTAAATTCTTCATTGAGACAGACAAGGTAAACCGCCGTGGCATAGTGAGACTAAAGAAGAAGATTGACTTTGAGAAGCCACATGAGCGCACTTTCAACCTGACAGTCAAAGTGGAGGATGCTGACTTCTTTAGCCTGGCCTACTGCATCATTCAAGTGGAAGACTCCAATGACCACACTCCGGTCTTCTTCCCACAGTTCTACGAGGCAGGATCCATGTTCGAAGATGTACCAGTAGGCACCATTGTTGCACAGGTGACAGCCGTGGATCTGGACTCTGGTCAAAATGGGAGGTTTACATACAGCATTGCCCCGGAATCTGACCCCTTTCAGCAATTCCTAGTGGATAAGAGTGGTTGGGTTGTAGTAGCTGACTCTCTAGACAGGGAAAAGGTGTCTCAACATAGGCTTATGATCCTAGCCACAGACATGGGCACCCCTGCTCTGACCGGCTCTGCCATTGTGTTAGTGACTGTACAGGATGTCAATGACAACGGACCAGAGTTTGAGGCTCCATATCGGCCCATCGTGTGGGAGAACACTGTTGCGCCACAAGTCGTTCACATGAATGACACATCTGTTCTGTTGCATGCTATTGACAGAGACACGTCATCCAACGGGGGGCCTTTTTCAATTCGTCTGTTGATGTTGACCTCTGATGTTACTAATTTCAACTTGACTGATCTGCGGAATGGTAGTGCCATGATAACTGCTCTCCGCAGCTTTGACCGGGAACAGCAGAAGCGGTATCTTCTTCCCATCCTGATGATTGACAGTGGCTCTCCACCAATGAGCTCCACCAGTACACTTACCGTCATAATCGGAGATAAAAATGACCATCCGCATTCACCTGGACACAGCGAGTTCATAGTGTACAACTTACATGGTATGCTCCAAAAAATTAATTTTACAAGTATTACCATATTCATTTAGCATGATATTTACTTGGTACTTCATGGTGCATTGTAAATGTGTTGTATTGCCATGATACATGTTTAAAACACCATGGTACTACCATGGTCAAGTCCAAAATACCACGGGGAATACCATGGTACTTTTTGTAAGCCTTCATTTATCTTGATATTACATGATACTACAAGATACTTTAAAATATTCCGTGGTAAGAGTAGTATTACTTGATATATTTTTAGCATTTTTCTCTTTTCTCTGATGGAAATGCATTAGCCTTCTAATAAGAATTTGTCATGTAGCTCAAACATGGCATGATGCTTACAATTTACTTAAATCCCAGGTTTAAGAGGCACATACACACAAGCCATTTTAAAGGATGTTGATTTCATGAGTAACAGGATTACAGCATTTCGTTTTGCCTTTTGGAGAAATGGCAATGTTGCATGCTAATAGCATTGAATCCCCCCCACTGTGCTGTTTAAGTGGGTCCATATGTGCCAATGAGATGCTCCGCTTTTTGCTTATCTCTTTAAAGATATGCCTTCTCCACCCACCCACACACGCGCACATCGCCCCAGGTATCGCGCAGCCTGGATGGAGGTAGCTTTTCTCTAACCTCATTATGTATTTTCCCCAGGTACACTCCCCACGACGGTACTTGGACAGGTTCAATCCCCTGACCTTGATGATTGGAGCGAGAAGGTTTACAAGTTTGAAGGCAAACCCCCCAGGTGCTTTGATCTTCTATTGAAGTTTGATTCAAACTCTGCAGTGTCAAGTGACACTTACAAGAGAAGAAAAAAAGATAAAGGAAGATAAAGGATGAGAGCGTGCAGAGCACAGCATATTAGCTTACTGACATCTCGCCTGTCACTCGCATTATTAATTTCAAAATTCACTCTAAAGTGATACACAAAGTCTCTCCTAGTAACTTATAAGAAAGATTACGCTGGCTAGAGGTTTTGACTAATGAGCTCCATCTATATGATGGTCTTTGTCCAATCCAGACTCTGTGTCTCATGCCAGCGATGGCACCTTTAAGCGAAGCGATTATGCTAACACTCCTTCAACCAATGCCAACTCAATCAGTTTAGTCTTGAGTTCAATCACAGTCTATTTCAAGTTCCATCCGAAGCTGCTCCTGACGGTGAGTTGTGACGGATCTGCTCTCATTAATTTGGATAATTAACACATTAATACATTAGCAGTTTGA